>NC_134483.1:250031611-250108895 GCF_040206685.1 Ascaphus truei
CACCTCCGTCCCGCGCGGTAACCCGGGGTAAGCGGGTGCCGGGGAGAGAAGGGGGAACACCCACGCTACCATCTTCGGGGGGGAAGCGGGGAGTAAGGGAGAACTGCAGGAGGCAGGGAAGGAGCAGAGGGGATGGAGGATTGGAGAGTACTTACTCTCGTACTCTCCAACAGATCCCCTTGCAGAAAAAATGGCCGTTCATTGGGGGCGGGCTCATATAGAGCCTGGCCGCGCGCCCACAAAGCCTGGGAGCGCGCGCCAATCAGCTGGCAGGTAGGGGGAGTTTTTTTTTTTTTTTTTTGTTTCAGCGCAAGCGCGGGAAAAACTGCAGCGCGAGCGGGGGAAATTTAAAAAAACAAACATGTGTTCTGCATGGGCCAATATTTACTCGCCCGGGGATTAAATCCACCCGCCCCGGTGGATATATATATATATAGTGTATATAGTATATATATATATATATATATATATATATATATATATATATATATATATATATATATATATATATATATATATATATATATAGTGTTCGACAAACCTATACATTTGCTCGCCCCGGGCGAGTGGATTTAACCCCCGGGCGAGTAAATATTGGCCCAAGCAGCACACGTTTTACACTAGGTGGCGAGTAGATTTTTTTGTGTGGCGAGTAGATTTTTTGGTGATTTGTCAACCACTGTATGTATGTATATATATATATATATATATATATATATTAATATTAGAACAAAAGAGAAAGAAAAAGCACCCGATCCATGTGTAAATTCTGATATAAAAGGTTTAATTTACCATAGACAGACAATTGCACACTCACACTTTTTCAGTGTTTTAAAAGCATTTTATGGGACAAGCCCATGCACCAGGCGGACGTCAGACTTCCACTGCTTTCTTCCGTTTTCATGCGGTTGTTTGCACTGCACGATGTTACTGCTGCTCTTGGTGTCACCGTTTGAGCCTCTCTCCGACAACCCGGATGAGCTTCTTGTGGTTCCTGGTCTGCACGGCTGTACACGAACCTTCACCAATGAGGAAGCAGGGAACTCCTGTACTGGCGTCTTCACGTGACCCTACGCGTTTCTTCCGTCTCAGCGGATTTCATCAGGGGATGGACTCTAGTTGAAATGACTTGCTTTTTATAGTACTTTAGTCCAATAAAGCAAGTCAAACCCAAATGGTTCCAATCAATTAGATTAATATAGGTCATCTGTGCTGGATGTTAACAAAATGACAGATCACTTTAGAGAGGACAAGATTTAAAATACGCACATAACAAGTGGCCATAAGATATATTACATAGTTAACACAATAAACGAAACCCTAATGTATGATAAATGAATTGTCTATATTGATATAAACGACTTAATTATATATATATATATATATATATATATATACACCAACTGTAAATATTCCTGTATATTCATTTGCATGTCTTAGACAGGTCTGCAACCCTGTCTTTCACCATTATCACCCAGCAAACAGCACTTCCACTGCAGCAAGGGATTCTGGGAAATGACATGCAAATGAGCACACAGTGCCACCTTTTATCTCATGCTCACATTACATGAGCAACCCTTAGTCAATGCATGCTGCTTTAAACACAGCTTTTAAGCAAGGACTTGGGAGATGCAAAGTCAGTTAACCCACTCACAGACATGTTTCAACCTTGATGGGTATCATCAGTGTGAGGTTGGCTTGCTGACATTTGCTCAAATGAGATAAGAGTAGGTAATCACCACGACTATTAAGGTTATGGTGGGTAAAAAAAAGTGACTAAAACCCTCCACAGTAAAGCATAAAGCAACTGTAAATATTCCTGTATATTCATTTGCATGTCTGTATATATATATATATATATATACAAAAATAACATATGACTAATATTGTTAGTTATTATGTAACATAAAATATTCCATAGATCCGTTGTGTTCAAATACGTTAATAGAACATAAAAAGTAATAATTAGGTCTTCCTATTTAACCACAATGATAACATGTCATAGCAATAAATTAGATAAATCTGACAAATAAATGGAATAAATGTTAAACCATAAATTAAATTGCACTACTGCATTTATAAATGTCTAAGCTTGAAATTTTAATCACACAACGTTTGCATTGACAGCAGAACGCTATGTGATTTAAAGAAGAAATGAAACCATGATCAAACATAATATTTATATTTCGATTTAGTTTGATCCAACCATAGAATGGACAACAAAATGGATTGAATAAAAACTTTAAATTTGGGATTCTGTGTGTATATAGATGTGAAAACATCATCTGAACTATGCATGGGTATAAATTCCAGATAGAGATGATAACAGAGACAGATATCTAATAAAAATTAATACATATTATTTTTCATAGAATAATGTATTACAAAAGAACCATGTGAATATATATTTAAAAATAATGTATTTTTATGGGGGAATTGTTAGTCCAAAATTTTATAGCCAAAGGTTATGACGTTCACATAATCCAAGAGACATTTAGACAGATGAGTGCTTTTTACCGTATAGCTTTGCTCAACAAGTCCAAAAAGAACTATTTGAAAGATAGGACTGTTCATGTAAGTAAATTTGGTACATCTGTTAAATCACCCTTATTTGTTACAACATATAACAACACAACATAAGGTATGACATCCATTTTAAACAAGCATTGGAGCATTGTTAAGAGATCCTATTATTGGTCCAAAATTACCACCAAAAATTCCTATAATTTATAGGAAAGCAAGGAATCTAAAAACTCTGTTGGCTCCTAGTAGTCTAAAGCAAAACATCAATCATCCCACAAAGGGGATATCAAAAAATGGCAACTCGTTCCCTATGAGTTACTACTCATCATTCAGTAGCAAAAAGCGGGGAGTAGCCATTTTGATCAGACAGGGCACCCCCTTCAATTTAACAAAAGTCACAACGGACCAAGAGGGTAGATTCGTTGTGGTGTATGGATCTCTGGCGGGTTCCGCGATCACCCTGATCAACCTCTATGCCCCTAATGAGAATCAGCCGATCTTCCTCAGAAAAGTACTAGAGGAGATCGACCCGGAATACCTATACTCCCTGATAATAGGAGGAGATCTAAATATGGTATTTAATCCAGCAGAGGACAAATCAACCACACCGGGACGCCTGCATCCGCCCCAAGCAATAAGATTGGGGAAAAATTTTAGGGACATTGTAAAGGAATTCTCGCTAGTAGACATTTGGAGAGCACAACACCAGGGACAAAGAGATTATACTTTCTTCTCGGCCCCTCACCAGACCTATTCCCGTATTGACTGTTTCCTTGCTACCAAGAACGTTTTAGAAGCAACAACCAACACAGATATAGGCCCAATCACGTGGTCAGATCACGCCCCTATTTCTCTTAATCTCACGGCTCCATTTGTAAAAACATTCACATATAACTGGAGACTAAACGACTCTCTCTTAAACAATAACGAGATAGAAAGAGAGGTCAAAAGAGCCCTTAAGGATTATTTCAGACTAAACCTAGGCACGGTGGACTCCCCAGCTACCCTGTGGGAAGCCCACAAAGCGGCTATCGGGGGCCAACTTATCTCGATAGTATCATATAGGAAGAAAGCCAAAGTAAAATTAACCAAAGAGCTCACCGACAAAATCATACAATTAGAGCAGCAACACAAACTGAACCCGTCCCGGAAAATTTACAAATTACTGACAGCTGCCAGAACCAAACTAAAGGACATACAATTAGATAATGTAGAAAAAGCTCTAAAATGGACGGGCCAGAGGTATTACGACAAAGGGAACAAAGCTGATAGACTTCTTGCTAGCAGGTTAAGAGGCATACAAAAAAGATCACAGATTACAGCGATCAAGAACAGGTCTGGTGAGATAATCTATAATGAGAAAAAAATAGCGGAGGAATTTACCAAATTTTACACCAAATTATACAATCTGTGATCTGACTCCGCTATTCCAAAGTTAACCGCAGAAGCAGCAATAATAAATTACCTTGCCGATTGTAATCTTCCCTCCCTGACAGAGGAGGAGAATGAAAGGCTAAACGGTAAAATAACAGTAGAAGAACTGTCAGCGGCTGTAAAAGCATCCAAATCCTCCAAAGCGCCGGGACCTGACGGCTATACAAATTCCTACTACAAGAAGTTCCTGCCCATACTGACACCCCATCTTCTAAATCTATTTAACTCCTTTATGGAGGGGAACCCAATACCAAACTCTATGTCCTCAGCTAATTTAGCAATAATTCATAAGGAAGGGAAGGACCCGACCCAGTGCGGAAGTTATCAGCCCATATCTCTTCTGAACAATGATTTAAAACTATACAGTAAAATACTCGCGAACAGGCTAAACCCTATACTACCCAGAGTTATCCATTCAGACCAAGTTGGATTTGTCTCAGGGCGCCAAGCCGCGGATAACATGCGTAAAATAATAAACATAGTTGACCATGCCCATATGTCCAAAACAAGGGTGATGCTACTGAGTTTAGATGTAGAGAAGGCATTCGATAGGATAGACTGGTTATTCCTAGACAAGGCCTTGGAAAAATTTGACTTTAAAGATAAGTTCCTGGAAAGAGTCCGGGCTCTCTACCAGAACCCTTCCGCCGCGGTTAAACTCCCAGGTGGAACGGGCGAGAGATTTCAAATTAAAAATGGCACAAGGCAGGGTTGTCCCCTATCACCTCTTCTCTTTGCCCTCACGATCGAACCACTTGCGACCAAAATTCGGAACAATATAAATATACAGGGTGTCGAGATAGGTGAAACAAATTTTAAAATATCCCTATTCGCGGACGATATCATTCTGACCCTGACCAGACCCCAAACTTCTCTTCCGAACCTTCAAAGAGAACTGTCGGACTTTGGTAAAGTGTCTGGGTACAAAATAAACAGTGGAAAATCGGAGGCCTTAAATATCAGCCTACCAGATGAGGAAGTGCAACTACTCAAACTAAATTTCAATTACCGGTGGTGTCCTTCATATATTAAATACTTGGGGGTAAATATATCAAGACACTACAGAGCTCTATACTAAGATAACTACCCAGCGCTTTGGGTTACAATTAAGAAAGGTTTGGAACAGTGGCAAGGTTACCAGATATCATGGATTGGGAGAATGGTCTCCGTTAAGATGAACATTCTCCCTAGACTTTTATACTACTTCCAGACACTCCCGGTCCATGTGCCTGGCGCTGATCTAAAGAGCATACAAAACAGAATGTTTAATTTTATTTGGCAGGGCAAAAGGCCCAGAGTAGCAAGATCGGTCTTGTTGGCGCCAAGAGGATGGGGGGGGGGGGGGGTATGGCCGTCCCAGATATACACAAATACTATATAGCAGCACAATTGAAACAAGCTGTTATGTGGAATGCCGACCCAGCCAAACATTGCTGGATCGATATTGAATCCAAATATGCCAGAATGCCTTCTCTGCAGGCCTGCCTCTGGAGTTTAGATAGAGGAGATAGGCAGACACACAACCTAAAACTACAAGCGTCCATGTTTACATGGGAAATATGGTCAAAACACAAGACCAGATTCGGACTATGCTCAGCTAACCCACAACTCACGCCCCTATCCAACAACCCAAAGTTTCCCCCGGGATGCGGATCTAAGCTGTACGAACGATTAACAGAAGGGGGGGTCGGGACGATCGCGGACCTTCTGAGCCTGGACACGTTCTTGAGTTACCAAGAAGTCAAAGCCAAATATAAAATCAGGGAACTGGACACATTTAAATACCTACAAATCCGACATTTTGCCCAAAAGATATGCCCATCCCCAGAATTCCCCTCCCTTACAAAATTCGAACGACTGTGTCAAGCGAACACATACCAAAGGGGACTCATTTCCAATATATATACCATTTTAGAAAACTCAACGGTCACCCAAGACCATGATTACATGCTCAAATGGGCGGCAGACTTGAATATTACAGTAGAAAGGGAGATTTGGGAGGAAATTTGTCAGGCAGCCTCAGGAACGTCCCTATGCACCGTAACGAAGGAGAATATCTATAAAATTCTCTACTACTGGTACCTCACCCCAGCGAGGTTGAACCAGATCTACCCCCTGGCGTCAGATTTATGTTGGAGAGGCTGCGGTCATAGAGGGGACATGGCCCACATCTGGTGGACCTGTCCGGAAATTGTTAAGTACTGGGCCAAGGTCCAAAATTTGATAAAAGAGGTCACAGACCTAGAATTACCTATAGAACCGCTGACCTTCCTACTTGCAAGACCAATACCAGGTATTGTCCGGACAACTGGGAAATTAATCTCCCAAATTTTAACTGCGGCCAGATGTGAGATAGCGGCCTCCTGGAAGAGACAAACTACACCATCCAAAAAGTCCATTAAAAAAAGGGTCGGTGAAGTGATGATAAAGGAGAAGCTGACGGCAATGCTAAGGCAAAAGCTTATTGCCTTTGATAAGATATGGGAACCCTGGTGGCTCCTCAACAGATGAAGGCCCTGATAGGTAGAAATCACGTATGGGAGCAATCTAGATTCCTCTGAATCCCTGAGTCAGCCCATTAGGACCAAGGGCCACAGAAAAAAGGTCTCCAGGATGTGAACCTCCTTCCCTCCCTCACCCCCCCCCCCCCCCCAACCCCTCTGTCCTCACTCTCAGAGGACCTCTTCTGGGACAACCAAGGTTGCCCCTTCTTTACCCCAGAAAAAGTTCAAATGTTTACGTATTAGGCAATGTAATGAAACTGTAAATCACCTGTTGTACCAATGCCTAATAAAACTATTTGAAAAAAAAAAAAAATGGCAACTCATCCTGTGGACGCAGTAGATGCTTAACAAATCGACATATGATTAAAGGGGATCATGTCACTTCATATTTCAATAAGTCCATCTATGCAATAAAAGGCCAGATTAATTGTTTATCTACATTTGTCATCTACATTATTACATGCCCATGTGGCTATCAATATGTGGGTAGGACAACACGTACTTTGAGTACACGCTTTTTAGAGCACAGGCGAAATATTATTCATGGTATAACTTCACACAATTTATCTAAACACTATCTTGAAAAACACAACAAGGATCCATCTTCTCTCTTGGTTAATGGGTTAGAACTAATACCACCCACATTACTTAGCGGTGATAGACTCAAGAAACTTAATTTAAGGGAGACCTACTGGATCTATGTGTTGGATACACTAAGTCCGGGTGGTCTCAATGATTGCATCGATACGAGTACAATTGTGTAGTGGCTATTTTCCTCTGTTCAACATCATTGGGGTCACAGCAGGTATGGGAAATGAATCCCTGTAGGTGCTACAAATGTCTCTGCAGTATTGTGCAATATAGCATAGGAGTCCAGGCAAGAGTTAACTTCTAATGCAGTATGTAGGGCACTGAATGCTCACTTGATGGCCATATAATAGGGTAATAGAGTGGTATGCAAGCACCATAGCAGGTGTGTGAAATGTACCCTCATTGAAGAGAGCACACCCACTTATGGGACGGCACCCCTCAACCCATAGGCATAAGACATGATAATAACATGAATATTGGAACTGCAATCACAGAAACAAGTAACTCACAAAACCTTCCTTACCGGTGTAGCGTGCCTCGTTCCAATATGATGAATCCAAGTAAAGAAGAAAGTGGTGGAGCACTGCTTGAAAAAATAAATAAAAGGGCTGGAGGCTGCTTGCAGATTAAAAAATGCTTTAATTTATGGCATTAGTAGACCGGGCTACAAAAAAGGGGGTACCTCTGACGCGTTTCGCGCTGTAGGAGCGCTTTATCACAGAGGTCTGGGTTGAACGTGTGTAGCATGTTCCCTCTGTTTCCCCAAGTAGTGTTTGAGAGGGGGCCCCTGGTCAGAGGCATTTTGCGTATTTTGTATATATTATATTCTACACTTCACATTTATATACAAATGATAATAGTTAGTTTAGTGTTTAGTTTATTATTTCTTTACTTATTCGATATACATATATCGTCATATTACACTTGTGAGGTTATGTTTATTATACACGATTGTGAACCAATATAAGGTTCATAACACTATTTTACATATAATTGTTAAGACACATAATTCATTAATGTTAATTGATGAGTTTGTGTGTGTATTTATATATACACCATGTATAGTGTATTATATTATACATGTTTGTTACAAACATACACTTTGTTCTTTAGTTAAAGTATTAGTATATTATAAATTTTGTAAATATGGATTGCTGATTCTTTGACATTACGTCTCCATATTTACATCTATATTCTCTCTCTGCCCGTCTCTCTTCCCTTATCGGGGTACCTGTACTAACATCACATATTCATATTGATATATTTTATATTTGGGGTCACTACATTTGTGATTAAACTTGTATATGTCTCCTCATTTTTTAAATATATATTCACATGGTTCTTTTGTAATACATTATTCTATGAAAAATAATATGTATTAATTTTTATTAGATATCTGTCTCTGTTATCATCTCTATCTGGAATTTATACCCATGCATAGTTCAGATGGTGTTTTCACATCTATATACACACAGAATCCCAAAGTTTTTATTCAATCCATTTTGTTGTCCATTCTATGGTTGGATCAAACTAATTCAAAATATAAATATTATGTTTGATCATGGTTTCATTTCTTCTTTAAATCACATAGCGTTCTGCTGTCAATGCAAACGTTGTGTGATTAAAATTTCAAGCTTAGACATTTATAAATGCAGTAGTGCAATTTAATTTATGGTTTAACATTTATTCCATTTATTTGTCAGATTTATCTAATTTATTGCTATGACATGTTATCATTGTGGTTAAATAGGAAGACCTAATTATTACTTTTTATGTTCTATTAACGTATTTGAACACAACGGATCTATGGAATATTGTATGTTACATAATAACTAACAATATTAGTCATATGTTATTTTTGTATATATATATATATATATATATATATATATATATATATATATATATATATATATATATATATATATATATATATACGACTATTAAGGTTATTGTGGGGAAAAAAAGTGACTAAAACCCTCCACAGTAAAGCATAACGCAACTGTAAATATTCCTGTATATTCATTTGCATGTCTTAGACAGGTCTGCAACCCTGTCTTTCACCATTATCATCCATCAAACAGCACTTCCACTGCAGCAAGGGATTCTGGGAAATGACATGCAAATGAGCACACAGTGCCACCTTTTATCTCATGCTCACATTACATGAGCAACCCTTAGTCAATGCATGCTGCTTTAAACACAGCTTTTAAGCAAGGACTTGGGAGATGCAAAGTCAGTTAACCCACTCACAGACATGTTTCAACCTTGATGGGTATCATCAGTGTGAGGTTGGCTTGCTGACATTTGCTCAAATGAGATAAGAGTAGGTAATCACCATGACTATTAAGGTTATGGTGGGTAAAAAAGTGACTAAAACCCTCCACAGACATGCAAATGAATATACAGGAATATTTACAGTTGCTTTATGCTTTACTGTGGAGGGTTTTAGTCACTTTTTTTTACCCACCATAACCTTAATAGTCGTGGTGATTACCTACTCTTATCTCATTTGAGCAAATGTCAGCAAGCCAACCTCACACTGATGATACCCATCAAGGTTGAAACATGTCTGTGACTGGGTTAACTGACTTTGCATCTCCCAAGTCCTTGCTTAAAAGCTGTGTTTAAAGCAGCATGCATTGACTAAGGGTTGCTCATGTAATGTGAGCATGAGATAAAAGGTGGCACTGTGTGCTCATTTGCATGTCATTTCCCAGAATCCCTTGCTGCAGTGGAAGTGCTGTTTGCTGGGTGATAATGGTGAAAGACAGGGTTGCAGACCTGTCTAAGACATGCAAATGAATATACAGGAATATTTACAGTTGCTATATATATATATATATATATATGTTCAAATAACGGGGGGAAAAAGGGGGGGAGGGTGGGGAAACGGAACCTCGCATCTACTTTTACAATATTAATGCCACCATGAGCCAAAAAATTTATTTTTAACTTTACATTAGTAAGAATTGGCGGTGCTCACGGGTTGAAAATAGTATGAGTGAAAAGAGAAAAAAGTAACCCGTATGGGAGCACTCAGGTATGCAAATAACATATAATATTTTATTATTTCGACACAATGCAAAAAAGGATGAATAAACAGTACATGATTAAAAACACTTACAAAAGGCTTGGACCCCTGTCACGGGTACTACCCATAGACACAAATGGGCAAAACTAGGGAATGACACAAATTGTCAACCCTTATCATGAGAAGGATAGTGACTCAAGAAACACTAGGATAGATTAGTATAGATCACAGTAGGTTAATGGGTTCACAGGCACCTATACAAAGCTAAAGATAATACGTACTACACACCAGTGAAATGACTAATCAAAATATAAATGACAATCTTAAACCATCATGAATCTGCTTGAGCATACAAATATGTAATCAATATCAACAGCTCAAAGTAATCACTTATAGGGAAAAGGTAGCATGATGGGATGAAGTCACTAGATGTGTAGAGCAGTGAAATGTATGAATAGCATGTATGGAAAATTACCTGATGAACGCCTATTAGATAACCTTGTGTGTGTTGTCAGTATCCAAAATGAAAAAATAGAGTGTCACAGTCCAAAGATAAGTTGCATCAGTGCTGGGTAGCATAGTTACGTGAATATCTGTCAGGGGTCCTGCCTAGCACCCCCACAAAATGGAGTGGGGGTGCTAGGCAGGACCCCTGACAGATATTCACGTAACTATGCTACCCAGCACTGATGCAACTTATCTTTGGACTGTGACACATGCCCATGTGGCTATCAATATGTGGGTAGGACAACACGTACTTTGAGTACACGCTTTTTAGAGCACAGGCGAAATATTATTCATGGTATAACTTCACACAATTTATCTAAACACTATCTTGAAAAACACAACAAGGATCCATCTTCTCTCTTGGTTAATGGGTTAGAACTAATACCACCCACATTACTTAGCGGTGATAGACTCAAGAAACTTAATTTAAGGGAGACCTACTGGATCTATGTGTTGGATACACTAAGTCCGGGTGGTCTCAATGATTGCATCGATACGAGTACAATTGTGTAGTGGCTATTTTCCTCTGTTCAACATCATTGGGGTCACAGCAGGTATGGGAAATGAATCCCTGTAGGTGCTACAAATGTCTCTGCAGTATTGTGCAATATAGCATAGGAGTCCAGGCAAGAGTTAACTTCTAATGCAGTATGTAGGGCACTGAATGCTCACTTGATGGCCATATAATAGGGTAATAGAGTGGTATGCAAGCACCATAGCAGGTGTGTGAAATGTACCCTCATTGAAGAGAGCACACCCACTTATGGGACGGCACCCCTCAACCCATAGGCATAAGACATGATAATAACATGAATATTGGAACTGCAATCACAGAAACAAGTAACTCACAAAACCTTCCTTACCGGTGTAGCGTGCCTCGTTCCAATATGATGAATCCAAGTAAAGAAGAAAGTGGTGGAGCACTGCTTGAAAAAATAAATAAAAGGGCTGGAGGCTGCTTGCAGATTAAAAAATGCTTTAATTTATGGCATTAGTAGACCGGGCTACAAAAAAGGGGGTACCTCTGACGCGTTTCGCGCTGTAGGAGCGCTTTATCACAGAGGTCTGGGTTGAACGTGTGTAGCATGTTCCCTCTGTTTCCCCAAGTAGTGTTTGAGAGGGGGCCCCTGGTCAGAGGCATTTTGCGTATTTTGTATATATTATATTCTACACTTCACATTTATATACAAATGATAATAGTTAGTTTAGTGTTTAGTTTATTATTTCTTTACTTATTCGATATACATATATCGTCATATTACACTTGTGAGGTTATGTTTATTATACACGATTGTGAACCAATATAAGGTTCATAACACTATTTTACATATAATTGTTAAGACACATAATTCATTAATGTTAATTGATGAGTTTGTGTGTGTATTTATATATACACCATGTATAGTGTATTATATTATACATGTTTGTTACAAACATACACTTTGTTCTTTAGTTAAAGTATTAGTATATTATAAATTTTGTAAATATGGATTGCTGATTCTTTGACATTACGTCTCCATATTTACATCTATATTCTCTCTCTGCCCGTCTCTCTTCCCTTATCGGGGTACCTGTACTAACATCACATATTCATATTGATATATTTTATATTTGGGGTCACTACATTTGTGATTAAACTTGTATATGTCTCCTCATTTTTTAAATATATATTCACATGGTTCTTTTGTAATACATTATTCTATGAAAAATAATATGTATTAATTTTTATTAGATATCTGTCTCTGTTATCATCTCTATCTGGAATTTATACCCATGCATAGTTCAGATGGTGTTTTCACATCTATATACACACAGAATCCCAAAGTTTTTATTCAATCCATTTTGTTGTCCATTCTATGGTTGGATCAAACTAATTCAAAATATAAATATTATGTTTGATCATGGTTTCATTTCTTCTTTAAATCACATAGCGTTCTGCTGTCAATGCAAACGTTGTGTGATTAAAATTTCAAGCTTAGACATTTATAAATGCAGTAGTGCAATTTAATTTATGGTTTAACATTTATTCCATTTATTTGTCAGATTTATCTAATTTATTGCTATGACATGTTATCATTGTGGTTAAATAGGAAGACCTAATTATTACTTTTTATGTTCTATTAACGTATTTGAACACAACGGATCTATGGAATATTGTATGTTACATAATAACTAACAATATTAGTCATATGTTATTTTTGTATATATATATATATATATATATATATATATATATATATATATATATATATATATATATATATACGACTATTAAGGTTATTGTGGGGAAAAAAAGTGACTAAAACCCTCCACAGTAAAGCATAACGCAACTGTAAATATTCCTGTATATTCATTTGCATGTCTTAGACAGGTCTGCAACCCTGTCTTTCACCATTATCATCCATCAAACAGCACTTCCACTGCAGCAAGGGATTCTGGGAAATGACATGCAAATGAGCACACAGTGCCACCTTTTATCTCATGCTCACATTACATGAGCAACCCTTAGTCAATGCATGCTGCTTTAAACACAGCTTTTAAGCAAGGACTTGGGAGATGCAAAGTCAGTTAACCCACTCACAGACATGTTTCAACCTTGATGGGTATCATCAGTGTGAGGTTGGCTTGCTGACATTTGCTCAAATGAGATAAGAGTAGGTAATCACCATGACTATTAAGGTTATGGTGGGTAAAAAAGTGACTAAAACCCTCCACAGACATGCAAATGAATATACAGGAATATTTACAGTTGCTTTATGCTTTACTGTGGAGGGTTTTAGTCACTTTTTTTTACCCACCATAACCTTAATAGTCGTGGTGATTACCTACTCTTATCTCATTTGAGCAAATGTCAGCAAGCCAACCTCACACTGATGATACCCATCAAGGTTGAAACATGTCTGTGACTGGGTTAACTGACTTTGCATCTCCCAAGTCCTTGCTTAAAAGCTGTGTTTAAAGCAGCATGCATTGACTAAGGGTTGCTCATGTAATGTGAGCATGAGATAAAAGGTGGCACTGTGTGCTCATTTGCATGTCATTTCCCAGAATCCCTTGCTGCAGTGGAAGTGCTGTTTGCTGGGTGATAATGGTGAAAGACAGGGTTGCAGACCTGTCTAAGACATGCAAATGAATATACAGGAATATTTACAGTTGCTATATATATATATATATATATATGTTCAAATAACGGGGGGAAAAAGGGGGGGAGGGTGGGGAAAAGGAACCTCGCATCTACTTTTACAATATTAATGCCACCATGAGCCAAAAAATTTATTTTTAACTTTACATTAGTAAGAATTGGCGGTGCTCACGGGTTGAAAATAGTATGAGTGAAAAGAGAAAAAAGTAACCCGTATGGGAGCACTCAGGTATGCAAATAACATATAATATTTTATTATTTCGACACAATGCAAAAAAGGATGAATAAACAGTACATGATTAAAAACACTTAAAAAAGGCTTGGACCCCTGTCACGGGTACTACCCATAGACACAAATGGGCAAAACTAGGGAATGACACAAATTGTCAACCCTTATCATGAGAAGGATAGTGACTCAAGAAACACTAGGATAGATTAGTATAGATCACAGTAGGTTAATGGGTTCACAGGCACCTATACAAAGCTAAAGATAATACGTACTACACACCAGTGAAATGACTAATCAAAATATAAATGACAATCTTAAACCATCATGAATCTGCTTGAGCATACAAATATGTAATCAATATCAACAGCTCAAAGTAATCACTTATAGGGAAAAGGTAGCATGATGGGATGAAGTCACTAGATGTGTAGAGCAGTGAAATGTATGAATAGCATGTATGGAAAATTACCTGATGAACGCCTATTAGATAACCTTGTGTGTGTTGTCAGTATCCAAAATGAAAAAATAGAGTGTCACAGTCCAAAGATAAGTTGCATCAGTGCTGGGTAGCATAGTTACGTGAATATCTGTCAGGGGTCCTGCCTAGCACCCCCACTCCATTTTGTGGGGGTGCTAGGCAGGACCCCTGACAGATATTCACGTAACTATGCTACCCAGCACTGATGCAACTTATCTTTGGACTGTGACACTCTATTTTTTCATTTTGGATACTGACAACACACACAAGGTTATCTAATAGGCGTTCATCAGGTAATTTTCCATACATGCTATTCATACATTTCACTGCTCTACACATCTAGTGACTTCATCCCATCATGCTACCTTTTCCCTATAAGTGATTACTTTGAGCTGTTGATATTGATTACATATTTGTATGCTCAAGCAGATTCATGATGGTTTAAGATTGTCATTTATATTTTGATTAGTCATTTCACTGGTGTGTAGTACGTATTATCTTTAGCTTTGTATAGGTGCCTGTGAACCCATTAACCTACTGTGATCTATACTAATCTATCCTAGTGTTTCTTGAGTCACTATCCTTCTCATGATAAGGGTTGACAATTTGTGTCATTCCCTAGTTTTGCCCATTTGTGTCTATGGGTAGTACCCGTGACAGGGGTCCAAGCCTTTTTTAAGTGTTTTTAATCATGTACTGTTTATTCATCCTTTTTTGCATTGTGTCAAAATAATAAAATATTATATGTTATTTGCATACCTGAGTGCTCCCCATACGGGTTACTTTTTTCTCTTTTCACTCATATATATATATATATATATATATATATATGTCGTTTATATCAATATAGACAATTCATTTATCATACATTAGGGTTTCGTTTATTGTGTTAACTATGTAATATATCTTATGGCCACTTGTTATGTGCATATTTTAAATCTTGTCCTCTCTAAAGTGATCTGTCAGTTTGTTAACATCCAGCACAGATGACCTATATTAATCTAATTGATTGGAACCATTTGGGTTTGACTTGCTTTATTGGACTAAAGTACTATAAAAAGCAAGTCATTTCAACTAGAGTCCATCCCCTGATGAAATCCGCTGAGACGGAAGAAACGCGTAGGGTCACGTGAAGACGCCAGTACAGGAGTTCCCTGCTTCCTCATTGGTGAAGGTTCGTGTACAGCCGTGCAGACCAGGAACCACAAGAAGCTCATCCGGGTTGTCGGAGAGAGGCTCAAACGGTGACACCAAGAGCAGCAGTAACATCGTGCAGTGCAAACAACCGCATGAAAACGGAAGAAAGCAGTGGAAGTCTGACGTCCGCCTGGTGCATGGGCTTGTCCCATAAAATGCTTTTAAAACACTGAAAAAGTGTGAGTGTGCAATTGTCTGTCTATGGTAAATGAAACCTTTTATATAAGAATTTACACATGGATCGGGTGCTTTTTCTTTCTCTTTTGTTCTAATATTAATATATATATATATATATATATATATATATATATATATATATATATATATATATATATATATATATATATATATATATATATATATATATATATATATATATACATACATACAGTGGTTGACAAATCACCAAAAAATCTACTCGCCACACAAAAAAATCTACTCGCCACCTAGTGTAAAACGTGTGCTGCTTGGGCCAATATTTACTCGCCCGGGGGTTAAATCCACTCGCCCGGGGCGAGCAAATGTATAGGTTTGTCGAACACTATATATATATATATATATATATATATATATATATATATATATATATATATATTAGCAGTGTTCGACAATCCTATACATTTACACGCCCGGGGCGGGTGGATTTAATCCCCGGGCGAGTAAATATTGGCCCATGCAGAACACATGTTTGTTTTTTTAAATTTCCCCCGCTCGCGCTGCAGTTTTTCCCGCGCTTGCGCTGAAACAAAAAAAAAAAAAACTCCCCCTACCTGCCAGCTGATTGGCGCGCGCTCCCAGGCTTTGTGGGCGCGCGGCCAGGCTCTATATGAGCCCGCCCCCAATGAACGGCCATTTTTTCTGCAAGGGGATCTGTTGGAGAGTACGAGAGTAAGTACTCTCCAATCCTCCATCCCCTCTGCTCCTTCCCTGCCTCCTGCAGTTCCCCCTTACTCCCCGCTTCCCCCCCGAAGATGGTAGCGTGGGTGTTCCCCCTTCTCTCCCCGGCACCCGCTTACCCCGGGTTACCGCGCGGGACGGAGGTGTCCCCCCACTTCTCCCCCCCCCCCCCCCACTGGCTTCCCGCGCGGGACGGAGGTGTCCCCCCCTTCTCACCCCCCACCCCCCCCCCCCGGCTTCCCGCGCCATTTCCCGCTTCCCCCGTTCCCCTGGTGATGGTACTGGGGGTGTTCCCCACTTACCCTGGCTTCCCGCGCGGGACGGATGTGTCCCCCCCCCCTTCTCCCTCCCCGGCTTCCCGCGCCACTTCCTGATCCCCGCGCTGGGCTGGTTGGGGGTGTTCCCCGCTTACCCCGGCTTCCCGCGCGGGACGGAGGTGTCCCCCCCTTCTCCCCCCCCCCCGGCTTCCCGCGAAGGACGGAGGTGTCCCCCCCTTCTCGCGATACCCGCGCGGGGCTGATTGGGAGTGTTCCCCGCTTACCCCGGCTTCCCGCGCCACTTCCTGATCCCCGCGCTGGGCTGGTTGGGGGTGTTCCCCGCTTACCCCGGCTTCCCGCGCGGGACGGAGGTGTCCCCCCCCTTCTCCCCCCCCCCCGGCTTCCCGCGTGGGACGGAGGTGTCCCCCCCTTCTCGCGATACCCGCGCGGGGCTGATTGGGAGTGTTCCCCGCTTACCCCGGCTTCCCGCGCCACTTCCTGATCCCCGCGCGGGGCTGGAGATGGTCGCGGGGGGGGCGAGCGGGGCAGTGGTGGTGGTGCTCGGTCGCACGGCCTTTCCTCTTTTTCCCCCCTGTCGTGTGTGTGTGTGTGTGTGTGTGTGTGTGTGTGTATATGCATACATGGGAGAGTGTGTGTGTGTACATATGCATACATGGGAGGGTGTGTGTGTGTGCATGCATGGGAGAGTGTGCGTGCATGCATGGGAGAGTGTGTGTGAGTAGGATACCAGAAGTGTCCCGTCACTCCACCACCCAGTCACCCCACCCCGCCACCCAGTCACCCCGTCAACCGTCACCCCGTCACCCCAGTCAGTCAGTCACCCCGTCACCCCAGTCAGTCAGTCACCCCATCACCCCAGTCAGTTACCCCAGTCAGTCACCCAGTCACCCCGTCACCCCAGTCAGTCACCCCGTCGCCCCAGTCAGTCACCCCCGCCCCAGTCAGACACCCCCGCCCCAGTCAGACACCCCCGCCCCAGTCAGACACCCCCGCCCCAGTCAGACACCCCCGCCCCAGTCAGTCACCCCCGCCCCAGTCAGTCACCCCCACCCCAGTCAGTCACCCCCGCCCCAGTCAGTCGCCCCCCGCCCCAGTCAGTCACCCCCGCCCCAGTCAGTCACCCCCACCCCAGTCAGTCACCCCCGCCCTCTCTCTGTGTATCACCCACACTCTGTGTGTGTCACCCACCATTTCTCCCCTCTGTGTCTCCCACCTCTGTGTCTCTCCACTCTCTCTCCCCCCCACACACTCTCACCCCCACTCTCTCTCTCTCCCCCCCACACTCTCTCTCTCTCTCCCCCACACTCTCTCTCTCTCTCCCCCACACTCTCTCTCTCTCCCCCACACACTCTCTCTCTCTCCCCCACACTCTCTCTCTCTCCCCCACACACTCTCTCTCTCTCCCCCACACACTCTCTCTCTCTCCCCCACACACTCTCTCTCTCTCCCCCACACTCTCTCTCTCTCCCCCACACTCTCTCTCTCTCCCCCACACTCTCTCTCTCTCTCCCCCACACTCTCTCTCTCTCCCCCACACTCTCTCTCTCTCTCTCCCACACTCTCTCTCTCTCTCCCCCACACTCTCTCTCTCTCTCTCCCCCACACTCTCTCTCTCTCCCCCACACTCTCTCTCTCCCCCACACTCTCTCTCTCTCTCCCCCACACTCTCTCTCTCTCCCCCACACTCTCTCTCTCTCTCCCCCACACTCTCTCTCTCCCCCACTCTCTCTCTCTCTCTCCCCCACACTCTCTCTCTCTCTCCCCCACACTCTCTCTCTCTCCCCCCACACTCTCTCTCTCCCCCCACACTCTCTCTCTCCCCCCACACTCTCTCTCCCCCCCACACTCTGGATCTCTTATTTACCCTATATATCTTACTTGCCCTATACTACACCGAAATAACCTATACTGCTGTCTTCCAGATCTGACTCAAGCTTCACACGGAAGACATCGGAATCCCCCCTAACCCAGAAGATAGGTAGGGAACACCTTCCCTCCAATGTATAACATTGCAGGAATGAGGGTACCTGGACATTGAGGGACTGCGGATCAGGTAAGATCCCAGGCGGGATTGCTGCTTTAGATATTATGAAGTGGGGACATCCAGACACTGGTTAAGAGGTTCAGGAAACTAGTCATTCACACCTGGCTTTTATTTCTAGATCTGACATTTACACACACACACACAAGGCCTAATTGTAGTATAATGTAATACAATAAATACATTTATGTCAAAAATGAATGTTGTTCTGACTAGGAATTTATTAAATGTATTTTATTTATATATTTTATTTTAAAGCGGGGTTAGGGGCGGGACTAGGGTTGGGGGTGGGACTAGGGGCGGGGTTGGGGGCGGGACTAGGTGGCGAGTAGATTTTTTGGTTGGGCAAGTAGGTTTTTGGGTGATTTGTCAAACACTGTATATTAGTTAGGTCCAGAAATAATTGGACACTGACACAATTTTCATAATTTCGGCTCTGTACGCCACCACAATGGATTTGAAATGAAACAACCGAGATGCAATAGAAGTGCAGACTTTCAGCTTTAATTCAAGGGGTTGAACAAAAATATTGTATGAAACGTGTAGGAATTGCAACCATTTTCATACACAGTCCCCTTATATCAGGGGATCAAATGTAATTGGACAAAATAACACAATCATAAATAAAATGTTCATTTTTAATACTTTGTCGAGAATCCTTTGCAGGCAATGACTGCTTGAAATCTGGAATGCATGGACATCACCAAACGCTGGGTTTCCTCCTTTGTGATGCTTTGCAAGACCTTTTCTGCAGCTGTCTTCAGTTGTTTTTTGTTCGTAGGTCTTTCTGCCTTAAGTTTTGTCTTCAGCAAGTGAAATGCATGCTCGATAGGGTTGAGATCAGGTGATTGACTCGGCCATTGCAGAATATTCCACTTCTTTGCCTTAAAAAACTCCTGGGTTGCTTTCGCAGTATGTTTTTGGGTCATTGACCATATGTAAAGTGAAGCGCCGTCCAATCAACTTCGCTGAATTTGGCTGAATCTGAGCAGACAATATATCCCTTCGGAATTCTTCCGGCTTCTTCTGTCACATCAATAAACACTAGTGACCCAGTGCCATTGTAAGCCATGCATGCCCATGAAATCACACTGCCTCCACCGTGTTTTACAGATGATGTGGTATGCTTCAGATCATGAGCCGTTCCAAGCCTTCTCCATACTTTTTTCTTCTCATCATTCTGGTACAGGTTGATCTTAGTTTCATCTGTCCAAAGAATGCTGTTCCAGAACTGGGCTGTCTTTTTTAGATATTGTTTGACAAAGTCTAATCTGGCCTTTCTATTCTGGAGATGAATGGTTTGCACCTTGTGGTAAACCCTCTGTATTTGCTCTCGTGAAGTCTTCTTTTTATGGTAGACTTGGATAATGATATGCCTACCTCCTGGAGTGTTCTTCACTTGGCTGGATATTGTGAATGGGTTTTTTCTTTACCATGAAAAGGATCTTACGATCATCCACCACTGTTATCTTCCGTGGATGTCCAGGCCTTTTTGTGTTGTAGAGCTCACCAGTGCGTTTTTTTTTTTTTCCTCAGAATGTACCAAACTGTTTTATTTGGCCAGTCCTAATGTTCCTGCTATCTCTCTGATGGATTTTTTTTTTTTTTTGCAGCCTAAGGATGCCCTGTTTCACTTGCATTGAGAGCTCCTTTGACCGCATGTTGTGGGTTCACAGCAACAGCTTCCAAATGTGAATGCCACACCTGGAATCAACTCCAGACCTTTTACCTGCTTAATTGATGATGAAATAACGAAGGAATAGCCCACACCTGTCCATGAAACAGCTTTTGAGTAAATTGTCCAATTACTTTTGGTCCCTTGAAAAAGAGTGGGCTACATATATAAATGTGTGTGAAAAAAAGAATGAAAAAACATTTGTAAAAAAAGTGATACAAATAACAAACCTAAAGGTATCTATTGGCAAGTCTTTCTCCAAAATGCACTGCCAACTATATGGGGAGAGATGGAACCTTATAAATGACCAATATTGATATAAATGCTATAACCCATTCCACTGTGTGTATGTAAAGGGTCATAGATGAACCATATATTTGTTCCGCAGTGCATAGGGGAAAGCAAAAGTATTCCAATGATGCAATCTATAAAAGCCGAACTTTGCAAAAGAAATGTGACACAAACAAGAACTATACTGACAAACAACAAAATGCAATCAAATAAGATAATTAAATGAAATCCAAACAATCATGTTATTCCACCATATAAGTGCTGAACAAAATAAAATGCAGAGTGTAGTATAGTTGTGTTGCATATAACACAACACAACAACTCTAAATCATGCTGCTCAGTAAGCAAAAATATGAAAATAATACACTTAAAATTTAAAATGTAAAGAAATGACATGACATGCTGACAAGCCTGTTGATGGCTTGATAATCACATAACTAACTAATTTGCTATATGATGATACAGTATAGACAACAGAGACACAATATGTCCACATCTAAGGGGACCTATTGTATAAGGATACACAATGTATACATGTATAAATCCTCCTTGTAAATTATAAGATAAAAGCAATAGTGTTGCGAAATGTCATAATATCATAATGTTGTGTATCTAGGTTCACGCCCTGAAAGATACAAATAATCGCGGTATATACTATGAAACCAACTATCAGGGAAAAGGGTGTTTTGAAGTCTATAGAGGACAAAAGTGCCCACTGTACACATAATTGTATATATCAAACATTAAGAATTAATCTATAAATTAATTTCATGAATTCATTCATCCTAAAGCGCAGTCCCATATGGAGGGATGTGTACCATTATATGGTCCGAATGTATAAGACCAAATGTCATATTGTGGAGGGTGCAGAAACTATTCCCTTTGGCTGCTTTGAACTCCGATGTCCAGCAGACATACCAGCGCCCATAGGTTTGCATGGGCTGCTTGTTTGGACATGGGTTCTGAATGTAAAAACACATCAAAATACATTTTAATAAACTCTGAGTCTTGGGGAACCCTTTCAGCTATGTGGGACTTTGGGTGAGGATCTATTCGCAATTATTAATATACAATATTCTCTCTTTACAGGTGAAAATGTCCAAGAGCTCAAAGAAGATGCCGAATGAAGATTGTATATTTGGAAGAGCGCAGAAATGTGTATTATTGTGTTCTTCATACATTCAATTACTGTTATCTAATAAAAATATTTAGTATTTTAAAATACTTTTTAGTCATCTGAAGTTTTTAGGGGAATAAGAGGTGGGTTACATTTCAATACAATTACATATCATATTGCATTGTACGAAATGAACGGGAATAATGGATGGGTTACATTACATTGTATTTAGAGTTTGAAGACGCAATAGCACAATAGCGCCTACTTCTGAGCGGTATTGCAACCAATGCTAAAACTCAATTATCCCAGCCGTGACACATTTGCATATCACCCACGAGCAGGTGGGTAACACATGGGGAGGGGTAGAGAGGGCGCCTCCCGCAAGAAAAATGTAGCAATGAATCGTGCTCCATCTGCAGGATTGAAGCAGGGGGTTTCCGGAGCTGAAACGCTTTAATTTCAGATCTGGGGACCCCCTGCTTCCCGAGATACAGGCTTCCATATTGGGTGCCCAGTATCTCCTGCAAGTTTAAATGTCTTGCATCACGGCCCACGTGAACTTGGATATCATTAAAATTAAGTTTTAATCTAGTCCCATTTACCTACTTCACTTAGAGATACCGGAGTGCTCAACCAGCTGGGTTCTTTTTCTTTGGTATATTGTCAGTAACATTATCCCAGCAGTAGCACCGTAACCACATAAAATCACTGCCCCATACGGAACTAGCTGAGCAGGGGTCCCTTTTTCCCTTATTAAGTCTCCCCTGGGTTCCTTACCAACCTTTTGGACCTCAAGCTGAAAAGCATTTTTAAGATTAGTATAAAGTTCACTTATGTAGTTTTTCGTAGAGCTGTGGGCCCGGGTCTTCCTCGGAGTCTGTGTGGCTCGGAAAGGAGCCGCCATCGTGTTCTGATCTCGCGGGCTCACTTTTTTTTTTCTTTCAAATCGTTGGCAGAATATGTCTTGTCTGCTCATTTGGCTAACTGCATTAAGTTGTATAAATGGTTCCCTGGTTTATGTAGAGATAGCGATAGATACATTGTGTGGTTCCTCCTGGTACATAACAAAACTCTATACTGCTATGGAACCCTTGATGAAAGCATCAGAATATATCTCTGTATATTCCCGTGTCTATAGGAAGCACAGAATACATTCATTATGCGGAATTCCACAAAGTGGAACACATTGTTTGACCTTAAAAAGCTAAATTTGGAAACGTCACTGTTGACGGTTCGTTAAAGGACTTACACTCCATATAAATGAAGCCAGTTGATACAATGAAAATATTCTCGCATGTGCAGATTTTTATTTTCCACAAAAAAAGGACTCATTAAAAAATTGTGAAGCCCCCCATAATACAAATACTTTGAGCATCTCAATGAAAAATACTCAACTAAAAAAGTTGTCAAATACAGTACAGTATGTTTGCAAGCTCTTGATTAGTAGTATTCGGCACACTTTTTTTTGTGTAACATTTTAGCGCAGGTAACATTTTCCGCTATTCTAGTACTGTACCAGCACTCCCCACTACTAGATTTTTAAAATAAAATATAGTATGTGCTCTTCAATAAGACACCTTCTGGTGCCAGAAGGCACATTTCAACCTATTCAAGCCATTGGTTGGTTAGGTGACTTAGGGCATAGCACTGCTTAGTAGATATGAATCCTTATGTTATACATTCTGATTTTTTTCTGATATACTTTGTTTTTCCATACAGAAAATATGACTTGACCCATTATTATCAAAAGCGACATCAAGAAGACAGAATTTCTGTTCAAGTATTTTAAATGTCCTGGTAACTGATTAAGATGAAAGATGGTGACTGGTGTTTTATAACCATCTGATTAATCGCATCACAAATATACATATAAAGTAGATTTTTTGAGTTCCAATCTTTACTTCTTTTGAACTTTTGGAGTTTAGTGGAGCATAGCCCTAAAAAGTACGGTCAACCCCTTTTTTTGCCAATTACATTTAGAGATTTATAACTACATGATCATCATATACTGTATATTGAATCATAAATATTTGTAACTGTCCAAAACAGACGAGAAGTTAGTCGAGAGTTAAAGACGGACTCAACCTGCCCTCTAGCAATCTCAAGCGGTCTGGTCATGCCAATCTTTAATATTAATTTTTTTAAGGTTTTTCCCTGGGCAGTCTTCCTAGTGTATAAAATTCCTTGTTGGGGCGTAAGTCCATGAAGTGAGATATGCGATTGGACATGGCAAAGAAGGCAGAGATCATGGCGATGTCCCAAGCATCTTCACGGTCAAACCCATGCTCTTCCAGTTTGGCAAAGTGCTTCTCAGTGATGTTCTCAGCCTTGGCGATTGCTAGAGCAAACTCCAGCATAGAATGTTCCCGCTGCTTGAGCTCTGCCAGTTCCCAGTTGATAATAACCTACAAGGACATAGCATGCTAAGTATCAAACATACAAACACAGCTTTTTGGTTTAATCACCTGCTCTGAAGCTAGAAAAGCCCGTTGCAAGTTCCATCATCGGTTTCGATGAAACTACTTGCTGGTCAAAGAAAACGCTCCCTCCAAGAGACTGCCCTCAATATCACTTCTAAAATGTATATTCAAATACTTAACTTTTAATATGAATAAAAGATTAAAAACTTCATAGTATAGACCAGCGGTGCGCAAAGTGGGGGACGCAGGATTTTTTTTGTGTGGGGGGGGGGGGGGGGCACGGGCAGTTGCAGAGGCCCCGCGCTCTTCCTTGAGGCATTTAAATTAAATGCCGGGGGATCACGTGAGGCCTCTGTAACTCACTTACCGGGATTCAGAACAGTTGCTGTGACGCGTCGCCATGGCAACGAGGCGTCAAATGAAGCCACGGTGTCATGCGGAGTAACGTCACACGCCTGCCTCCATGGCACCAAACAAGGTAAGGGGGGGCGCGAGAGCAGCTCTAAAAGTTTGCTCTCCCCTGGTATAGACAGAATCTCACAACCTTGGATGAAGTTTCAGATCATAGAAATAGTTTTCAGCAAGACCTAGTATTGTATAAAGTGAGTGAAATATGATTACAAAGGATTCTAAATAAAGCAATTAGATTTTTCCATTGGAAATCTGCTGGAGCAGTGAAAAAATAAAATTGGGGAAAAAAAGTTCACCTCATCAGCCAATGTTGGTTTCTTGGAATATATTCTATGCAAAGCACTGTGAGCAATCACACAATAAGGACACCCGTTGCTTGCACTTGTAACCACAACAACAAGTTCTCTGTCAGCTTTGGTCAGATTACCTGCAGATGAAAGTACATATTCAGTTTGCATGGCATAACACCGTAGATCAGCTATTTAACATACACACAGTAACAATATAGTTCATGTTTGGAATCGTCCACTAAACATACCAGCATTCTAAAGGCAGGTTATACCACAATTAACAAAAACTGTAATCTGACATTTTTTCATGAATGGTAGTAACTCAAGAAAGGCCTAAATATCAATAAATCAAAGTAAATGATACCAAGTAATGGACTTCATGGTTCTCCTCTCTTTTCTGCTACATTCAGTGTCTTGCATCTCTGTTGTCATATTCTGTCATGTAATGTATGACTCTGCCTGTGACAGGGACCATTTAGTGACAGGAGGGGTGTTTGCAATGGCGGGATTTTAATCATTTTCATTTGAGAATTTTTTTTAAAAGTGATATATCGCCAGTGTTAAAAGTATTGATAATTTCGTTTAATTGTATCCTCCTAGCATCTATGGAAAGTTGAAGCAGCAATCCCAACAATTTTACATTAATATAAATGTCTTTGTTTTACCTGTTTCTTTGTTCATAAGAGCATTGTAATAAGCGAAGAATGCTCTGAATTCAGCTGGTCGGTGAGCTAATGCCTTAAAGACATTTGGCAAAAATCCGCCCTGTAAAGAAGGAGGGGAGAGACAATCCAATCCGTTAAAGGTGTTTTTATACTATAGATGTAAAGAAAACACCTACAATGAAATCAAAACCATTGTAAAAAGTTACTTTAGTAGAAAAATGTACTGCATTACTTTGCATTGTAAAGTCAGAATGAAGAAGAACGTTAAGTGTATTATCAAACCACTACCCGGTGTTTCTCGCATTCACTTTATTTTATAATCATATGTATTGAAAGTTCATTACCTCTTCTTTCCCACTTTGTATTAATAGAGAAAATAGAATCCTAGTAACATCCATCAGTATTTTATTTATGGCTAGCACTAGATGACAATTTGTGTGACAATAAAAACTGTCAGGACAGCTATTTTTACATGTAAAAGTGATTTTTTTTATATGAGAGGTTTAATATTCAGGTTTTCATACCAGCTAGCGACTGTACACAAAAACAGATTGATTCTGCGAATATTTCAACCATTTTTCTTTTCGATTATCAAACAAACAGTTGGGCATGTGAATGCTCTAATGTACAACACTACCTGTTACCAGCAACACACGTATCAACTATGAAGCTTTTCTTTTTGCATTCATGGCCAACTAATGGTAACTGGTGTGTCATTTGTGCAGGGCCAACTAGGGGTATTGCAGCGCTCCGTGCAGTGGGGTTTTGGCGGAGCCTCTTACCTTTTCTGGAGTGGTACTGTATCTCCTTAAGACGCAGCATCATATTGTCATGGCAACACGGCGCAATATGAAATCCGCTCTGGAGAAGGTAAGATACACATACAGAGGCTCCACACACTCTCCAGGCGATCATTTTAAATTGTTGTGGGGGAGAGCGTGGTAACTGTGGGGTTCGGTACAGTGCAACAGAGGTCACCACCATCAAGCAAGCCCTGCGTGATTTGAGAGGCAGTTTTGCAATATAAAAAACTCCCAGATGGAAAATAAAACAACACACCTGTAAATGCTTTTAAAACATTAACTAAAGAAAAATGCTAAAAACCCATCCTTTCCGTTTGCCACCTTTTCCCCTAACACACCAACATCTGGATTAGTGAATAAACCAAAAATACTAGTGTGTTTTTCCAATGAAAGAACCAAATACCATTCTAAGGGTAAAAGGGGACGATAGACAGCACTCTGATAGTGTTAAATTTATGTAATTGCAGGGTGCACGGAACAAAAGGGGACCCTTATTCCCCTGTATAGTACTAACAAATCTACGTAAGTACCAGCACTCACTGTCTAATAGCTAAATGATGAAAACAGTTGTAATGCAGAATAAACATTTAATAATAAAACAAACCAGAAATAAATCAAATGTGTTTGCAGAAACCAGTATCACAAATGGGCATGTCACAAAGTGAGGGATGGGGGGGGGGGGAGAGGAAAAGGGGAAAAAACATGAAACACAAGGAATATACACAAAAAAAGGAGAACGGAAAGTATGCTAGGGGGGCGACGTTTCGAGGGACTATCTCTTCATCTGGCCCATTCCCCCAATATGTGAATAAACCTTCAGACAACCTTATTCTTTAACAGTTCTGCTTGTAATGTTATTTTCTGATGTAACTAAACAAGACTATTCTTAATCATATTGGAAGCACCAGAAAGGTATTTTTTTTATTTTTCATAGTGTATGTGCTCCCAACACTTTTGCTGGGAGAATATGCTACTCTTTCATTAACAAAAACTCACACATCCCTCAGGTCTACTACTCTCCTGGTTTCATTGCATGTCTGTTTTTGATATGAATCTTGAAAGCTTAATATATCCTTGAATTAGTTCAAAACTTTATCATATTGGTATTATTTGGACCACGTCTTTGAGATTCCATTCATGGAGGACATAATGCATGTCACATACATCTTCAAATGCAAATCATGTTAAAGTTACACGGAAAATAGAAGAGTGCATCAACAAAACTAAAAACGCACTATGAGATACTGGCCCTTACTCAAGATAGACATGTCCACCACATATATAGCAAAGAACCTATTTGAGTCCAATCCCACCGACAGAGTGGAAACTGAAAGAATCATATAGTACACATTCACGGGACCAAGGCACAATAATGTTATGCACTTAATTTCTAAGAAGTCTTTAGACGCTTTTTTCTTACCTTTGTTTCTACTTCTTCCATCAATTCCACTAGATCATATGGTAAGTCCTTTTTATAGGGGATGGGGTAGCGGCTGATTGGCCTTGAGGACCCTTCGGATTGTGTGCAGTACTCATGGCGTCCTAGTGCAACAGCCTGGGAGGATCTCAACATTCCTTTGGATACATTTACAGACAGGGGCTAAAAAAAGAGAAGTTCATTTTTTCTATCGTCATCCATTTAAAGAAAATTAAAGTGCAAACTGTACATAAATATAATCCTTTAGTAAAAAGATTACTGTGGATACTATTCAAATCCCCCCACCCCCCACTAGAGCCATTGTTTGAACTTTCTAGTCACATTTCTACAGGTCACTTCGATTCCAAATTGCTACTGATTTCAGAAATGTCTTAAATTCTAGCTATAAACATTGAGTGCAGTGTACAGATAAATATGTCTTAGGTAGAGAAAAATTGGATCTTTATGCTTGTTATCTTCTTAGGGATATTGGCCAAGATATCTTCCAGCGACAGAAAATAGCCCATTCAAGTGAATAGGACACTTAACTTGACGAAGGGCATTGTTTCCTTGAAATGTTGCGCTTTTTTTCTGCTGCAAATAAATCTATACTTCAGCATGTCCATCTGACTCAACTACACTTTTCTTCCTGCATGCAGAGACTTTTTTTAAATAATTCTGAATAGGACACAAGGGGCCATATTTATAGATGTACTGTAGCAAAGGTTATTGCTGCTAATGGTGCATAATGGTGGAATACTGCAAATAAATTATATGAAACTGTTATAGTCTGCATTATAATGCGGTATGTTGTGTTATCAACGAGTGAATGCACACACTCTATTACTTCATCGCTCTACAAAATCTCCCTATTTCCTGCTCCCTTTGCAACACAACAGCATACTGATCAACACCTCCACTATAAACAAAGGGGGAGATAGGTTAGTAAAAAATAAAAAAAACCTGTAAATAGAAGTTTGTTTTGATGCAAACTGTTGGCTAGAAATGTTTACGCCACCTCAGACCTGGCGGATTTTTCTGATGCAAATACAAAAATTATGCACAAAAATGCAAAGTTTGCAACATCTCATTACACTCTGTGTGTCATGTAAATTTTCCCTAACTCGTCCTATTGACAGTCCTCATAACGCAAGGTGAAAAACCGAGCAAAACCTTGATACGCCAACGCAAAAAGACGCACAATTCAATTTTGCTCCAAATTTGCATTTACCGTATACATCACCCCCATTAACTGTAGTAGAAGCCAAATCACTCTCTTTGAGAATGGTAATGTATTCCCAAAACTGCATCAGGGTATTAATTAACCTCAGAAAAATACATTACATTTTTACTAACCCAATCTAAAAAAACAACAACAAAAAATTACGTTTTGGTTGTCACAGTCACCTTCTTCAGAATTATTTTAATGACTTAATAAAAATGTAATTAATTTGGTTTGGACAATGCTTATATGAAATCTTGCCATTTACACCTGAACACTTTCACATTCTACGACCAATCTCCTCTTTATTTTGTCTTTTCATTGCAGTCTTGAATTAGTTTCCTCTTGTCCATTCTTCAATTCTTCAATCATCTTTCTTTTCTCTGATTCTTCACTGTCATGGGAGAGGTGGTTTGGCCCGGTATTAAAGGGGTTGCACCCCATATGGCCACCCCTGACCTCACTTGGGAGGCAAGGGGTTAACTGGACTGCGGTCCAGTAATGTGTTTTTACCCTGCTTCAGCACCCAAATGTGTATTCCCCTGTAACAATGTATTTTCCCTATTCCAGTGTCTGCACCAACACTCACACTGGGATCCATTCGGGAGGAGAAGGGTTAATAGTTAGGAAGTGATTGTAGCCCTTTGTTCCATTTTCCCGCCTTTGATGGCTCCATTTTGCAGTTTCCCATAGGCCGCCATGGCAGATCCATACAATCCTATGGGGATTCTGGCAATTTGGGCCTGATATCAGAGAAGACCTGCAGGTGGCGCCCGAGAGGAGGAATGGCGGTCCCCCATTGTAAGTCAATGGAGCCATTCACTTCAATGGGGATTCCTCGATGCCGACCTCCAGGAACGGGTTGGCAGCCATCCAAACCGCAGACCGCAGAAGCGGATACAATATCTAAAAAAAGAGATGTGATCACACTAGTTCAAGTTCAAATACAATTGGCGTGGGAAACTTAGGTTCTAGGGCACCCAGGAATAAAATTATTTTTGCCCCTAGACCCTAGGAACCCCCACACTCGACCACCACCGGGACCGAGAATTAAGGACCCCCCGTAAAGGGTCGCGCTCGCCACTAGAGTCGCACCATTGACTCTAATGGTAGCGGAGGTCCCATTGAATCCTATGGCGGCGCCGGCCCATGCATTTCCTATGGAGGCGCCGGCCATATTGATTCTAATGGAGGAAAGCCGCGTGGCTTTGAAACAGCTATGTCCGAAAGTGTATAAAGTGTAAACCTACATCTCCAGTTCTGTGAGTACCAGAGGGCTGGGATTTTGGTCGTATGTAGTCACTGCTCCGGCATGATTGCATGGCCATTTCCAGCCCTCCCCGATCAACCAGACGGAGTATGGGCAAATGTGAAAATTGTGGTTTTCCCATTGACTTCAATGGTGGAGTTGCTCCATTGAAAGCCTATAGCTGCGGAGCCCATTGATTTCAATGGGAGAGTGAAACGCAGAGATTCCCTTTAGCTTATAGCGGAGAATCCTGCATTAAAGTTAATAGGGGATTTTAACTTTTTTTTTGTATCTCCGGTTCTGGGGGTCATGGAAGGCTGATATTTGGCCACTATGGCAAGGGTCCTCTGCCATGAGGACCTGGCAAATTTCAGCCCGCTCAGACCCACAGAACGGATTATTTTAATATATTTAGATATTAAGGAATGTATTGTATTTTGGGTCCAGGGTAAAAGCCCGGGAACGCTAGAGCACATATAGTATGTTAATGTTCAGGGGGAGACAAGTGGTCTACAATAAACCCCCTGATCAAAGGCTCCCCCACCCTGCTTGTGTATGATAGCACAAAGGAAAGCAGGACATGGGTACTTGTGATAAGTGTTGTGTTTCACACCTTGGGACAAAAGTTTTCCTGTCCCAAGCAGACTGGGTGACGCCAGTCTTGTGGGAGGGGGGCTAGGGAAATGAGCCCCTGATTAGAATAATGCACACCCAATGGGCAGGTATTATTTATTTATTTATAAAATATTTTACCAGGAAGTAATACATTGAGAGTTACCTCTCGTTTTCAAGTATGTCCTGGGCACAGAGTAAAACAAATAATACATGGTTACAAGTACAGTTACATAAATGAACAGGGTATACATTATATACAAGACATTGCGTGCACAGTTAAAGAAAATATATATTATGAGCGTATGAAACAGTTACAGACCAGGTTAAAATGTGAGACAGCCTTAGATTTGAAAGAACTTAAACTGGTGGTGGATGTGAGAGTCTCTGGTAGGTTGTTCCAGTTTTGGGGTGCGCGGAAGGAGAAGGAGGAACGTCCGGATACTTTGTTGAGCCTTGGGACCATGAATAGTCTTTTGGAGTCTGATCTCAGGTGATAAGTGCTGCAAGTGGTAGGGGTGAGAAGCTTGTTCAGGTAGCTGGGTAGCTTGCCCATGAAGACTTTAAAGGCAAGACAGGAAAGGTGAACTTTGCGCCTAGACTCTAGTGTTGACCAATCTAGTTCTTTGAGCATTTCGCAGTGATGTGTGTTGTAGTTGCATTGGAGAACAAAATGACAAATTGAATTGTAGAGGGTGTCAAGTTTGCTAAGGTGGGTTTGAGGAGCCGAGCCATATACTATGTCTCCATAGTCAATAATTGGCATTAGCATCTGCTGTGCGATACGCTTTCTCACCAGGAGACTTAGGGAGGATTTGTTCCTGTAAAGTACCCCTAGTTTGGCATAGGTCTTGGTTGTCAGGGTATCAATGTGCATCCCGAATGTTAAGTGGGAGTCAAACCATAAGCCCAGGTATTTAAAACTAGTGACAGGTGTTAAGGTGGTGTTAGCGTTGGTTCGAATCAGGAGCTCAGTCACTGGAAGCTTTACAAATTTAGTCTTGGTCCCAAATACCATTGTTACAGTCTTGTCAGTGTTTAAAAACAGTTTGTTTTGGGAAATCCAGTTTTTGAGTCTCAAAAAGTCAGACTGAAGTATGTGTTGAAGGTCAGAGAGGCTATGGCTGTGTGCATATAGGATTGTGTCATCTGCATACATGTGTATTGAGGCTTCCTTACAAGCTGTGGGAAGATCATTAATGAACACTGAGAAGAGTAGGGGCCCCAGAACAGAGCCTTGCGGGACACCACAGGTGATATCCAGGGGGTTGGAGTTAGAGCCTGAGATGGACACATGTTGGGATCTTCCTGATAGGTAGGACTGAAACCAGTTTAAAGCATGTTTCCCTATTCCAGAGCTCTGAAGTTTGTTAAGCAGGATAGTATGATCAACTGTGTCAAAAGCCTTTGCAAAATCTAGGAATACTGCACCAGTGAGTTGTCCCCGTTCCATTCCACACTGGATTTCATTGCAAACTTTTAGCAGGGTAGTTACGGTGGAGTGTTTGGGACGAAACCCAGATTGGAATTGGCTAGGGAAATTTGTCTTGGTATAGAAATTGCTTAATTGGGAGTGGACACATTTTTCCATGACTTTGGATAGAATTGGGAGAAGTGAGATTGGCCTGTAGTTTGAGACAGTGTTTTTGTCCCCACTTTTGAAGATTGGGACAACTCTGGCAGTTTTCCAGGTCTTAGGGATATGGCCTGCAGACAGGATAGAGTTGACTATGGACGCAATTGGTTTGGCAATGGCTGGGGCACCAAGTCGTAGGAACCTACATTGTAGTAAGTCGGGTCCACATTGGCTGCTTAGTTTTAGTTTGAGGAGTGCTTGTATAATCTCCTCTTCAGGTACTGGGCCAAATTGAAAATTGTGGGCAGTGTTGGGAGGGGGTGGGACTGTAGGGGTACTCCCAGGATGAGATTCAGGTTTGTGGTTTGGGCTGCGTTTCGCTAATAAGTTAGTGGCACACCCCACAAAGTAATCATTGAATGCATTTGCAATGTCAGTGGGGTTTGTCAGAGTAATATCCCCCTTAGTGATATTACTTGGTTGTTGATGGTTAGGAGGCTGGAATATATTGTTGATAACCTTCCAGAAGTTAGCTGGGTTTGATGTATTCTGGTGGAGATTGTCAGAGTAATATTGTGCTTTTGCATGCCTTGTTTGCCTTGTGCACATGTTCCGCATGCATCTGTAGTGATTGAGATCCTTGGTAGTGCCAGTTACTTTGTAGCTTTTCCACAAGGCATACCTGAACTGGTAGAGTGCTATAAGGTCAGGTGTAACCCATGGAAGGTGGGCCCCCCGTACCCTTATTTTGCATAGTGGAGCATGGGTATCGCAGAGTTTTAAGAACTCTGATTGGAAATAGTCAAGCGCAGAATCAGGGTCGGGAATTAAATCGATTCTGTGCCATGGGCAGTTGGTAAGGTCATGCAGAAACTGTTGTGGGTTAAAGTTTTTAAATGTTCTAGTGAGGAGAACTTTAGGGCTTGAATGGGGCGGTTTAATTTTTCTTACACAGTACACTATTGCATGGTCACTGAAAATATCAGGAAGGATGCCAGAGGATTGGATTCTGCTGGGGTTTGAGGAGAGAATCCAGTCTAGCAAGGAATGGTTATGCGATTTCAGGTTTATCCGTGTGGGTTGGGAAATGAGTTGCGATAGGTTAAGTGACTTGAGTTGTATCTGGATTTTGTGGTTTTTAGGGTCAAGCCAATTGAAGTTGAAATCCCCAAGAACTAGCAGCTCACTCTTCTCATTCAGAGAGGAAATGGAGCCAAGAAATTGGGTGATATCAGTCAGGGATTGTACAGGGGCTTTAGGGGGGCGGTAGATGCCAGCAAGCAAGATGGGCTTAGAAAAGGGGAGGCAGATTTTGCCAACTAGAATTTCAAAAGAGGGTGGGCTTGGTGGGCAATTTAACAGTGTAAATTGTAATGTGTCTGCAATATAAAATAACACCCCTCCTCCTCTCTTTGACCTCTCTCTCCTAAAAATGGAGTATCCCTGAATGGCAATATTTGCATCAGGGATTTTAGGGGATAGCCATGTTTCTGTAAGAACGATGGCTTTGGGTTTATGCATAAGGCACCATGCCCTTAGTTCATCCAGTTTGGGCAGCAGGCTCCGGATGTTTATATGGGCGACAGATAGCCCTTTTTGGAATTTAAAGGTGGAATTCTCAGGGGCATGGGACAGAGCTGAAATGGGAGGACCTGGGTTAGGTTCAATATCACCTGCTAAAGAGAGTAACAGTATGAGTAGAAATTTGGGTAGTTGTTTGCAAGTTGTAAATTTGTGGTGTTTGCCATTTGAGTGAGCAGTGGTTGGTGTGCTGGTTTTTAGAGTTCTCCACCAACATTCAGTAGATAGTGCAAGGCTTCTGAGTAGTCCAGGGTGTATGGTGATGTTGGGTGTGGGCCAGGATGGAGGAGTTTGTAGTGGGTAGAGGGAGTAACATCTCCATGAGGCCAGGAGAAAGAAAAAAGTTAAAATACATAGCAGGTTCATGATGGCAGAGGTAGGCAGTGCTGCAAGGAGCTGTTGTGAGCAGAGTGAGTGTGAGCAGACTAAACAGCAGGTGTGTGCCTGTTCCTTGTCAAATGTTTAGCTGTATTGCAATGCTAGAGTCAGTTCAGGGTTTCAGTGTATTGTGCAGTCAGTTTTGGGAGAGACTGCAGTAAATAAGTTGTAAAGGGGTGGGGGGTTGAAATAGGCAGGTTAGCAAGCTTGGGATCATAGTGAGATCTGAATAGCTTACCGTTTGTTGTCTTGAGTAAAAGAGTTTGCAGTAGATCCAGTCCCCAGTCACCTCTAGTCAAACTGTAGTCTAACTGTATTTATCACTTAAAAAGCTCACTTTAAATGCCTCACTGTCTAATGCCTAATGCAGTTCCTGCAAAGATGCAGGAAAGGTGTTGGTATTATACAGATAAAAGCAGTCACACGACCCTCCCCCTCCCCAATAAATCAGCTTGTTCCAGTTGGTCAATTAACAGCACAGAGTTAAGAGGGGAAAAAAAACACTTTTTAATTCAAACATACTAACTTATATCAATTCAGTCTGTCTTTTACACAGGATTTGCACATCAGGAACATACTTATATCAATTCTACAAGGCCAAAGTCAGTCTGTCTTTTACACAGGATTTGCACATCAGGAACATACTTATATCAATTCTACAAGGCCAAAGTCAGTCTGTTTTTTACACAGGATTTGCACATCAGGAACATACTTATATCAATTCTACAAGGCCAGAGTCAGTCTGTCTTTTACACAGGATTTGCACATCAGGAACATACTTATATCAATTCTACAAGGCCAGAGTCAGTCTGTCTTTTACACAGGATTTGCACATCAGGAACATACTTCTATCAATTCTACAAGGTCTCTCAAGTGAGGTGGCAAGGAGGGATTGGGTGCAGATAATTGTCATCCAATGTCTTGCACCTCCTGTTAGGGTATGGGGCTGAAACTCCATATAAACTAGTGTAAGCTCTATGCCCAGTGTCTTTCGTGATGTCTTCATTTGAACCTGTATTACTGAATGAATTGCCAACCCTGTACCTGATTGCTTCATTGTCCAACCCTTAAGTGCTATTTCTCGTCTGTTATTTGTATCATCTTGTGTGTTCTCCTTCTTTAAGGAATAAACTATATTTATTATATCTAAGTCGTGTTCAATTCAACCCAGATATTTGGTGTATATTATAACCTATAACAAGTTACCGTGACATTCACCATCTTCTTTCTCACCCAGATCCAATCTTACCTACACACTATCTGCCTCCTCACTATTTGTCTCTCTCTTCACCGCCATGTGCGTACTACTACAGTATATGTTTACATCTACCAGAGGAAGAGGACAGTGGGGTTACTAGCTTGGCAAGTCATACTACTGTATATGGAGTATTTTTAATGGCCTTTTACACACGTTAACGCAACGGTATTAACAAACTTAGTGTTATCCCCTATTCCCACACACAAAGCTGTTCTAACTATTATTATTATCGTCTGTCTTGCTGTTGGATTAATTGTTAGAAGACACCACATTGGAAGCCCCCTGATTATATCCCAAACTACTACAGGCCAACGACACAAACAAAAGAAGTTTGAGGCTGTTTTGCATACCGAAGTAGAAAAAGGGGTGGACCTCTCTTATTTTAGAAGGGCCTGAAATAAAGATAAATAAAATATGGATCTCAACTTGACTATCTTACTCAGGGTTTAAAATTCAATCATAAAGTTGTGTGAACTTGTGGTTGTTTTTGCTAATGTTAAAATAAAGATAAAATGCACAAAGTTTTGCAGCACTGTGAATGTTTTATTTCCTGTGCACAAATATTTGTGGAAAACCTTACACATCTCTACCAAGGAGCAAAGTGGGGAACATGTGGAGGACTCGGTGTAAAGGAAGCACATACATAAACTGCAATACATCAGTAGAGATTCCGCACGAAGCAGAGCAGCAGAGCACAGCCATGCAATGATCAGGATCACAGCGGTGCAGTAAAAAACTTCTTTATTTGGACACCATGGTGCAGACAGGAATGGAGGGTAGCTCTTACGCGTTTCACGCCTGTGTGGCGCTTCGTCTGACGAAGCGCCACACAGGCGTGAAACGCGTAAGAGCTACCCTCCATTCCTGTCTGCACCATGGTGTCCAAATAAAGAAGTTTTTTACTGCACCGCTGTGATCCTGATCATTGCATGGCTGTGCTCTGCTACTCTGCTTCGTGCGGAATCTCTACTGATCTACTGCCATTACGGATGCACGCCCCAAAGACAAGAAGAATACAGGCTTTGTTCATGTGAGTTCTACCATTTACTATATTGGGAGGTATCAATAAGGTGGTTGCAAGCGTGTGTGACATTGTCCTCATTAGGTGTGGTGTAGTGGAGCCAATCATTCTCCAGTTACAGCACTCCTAGGACCTCTAGAGATATGTCAAATACATTACGCTCACCTATATACCATACACTCACTTAATTGTGATTTGCCTGTTTTATCTTCATTCTTCAATCAAGAAATACTTTATGGATGTTATATAAACTGTTTTTCTATGGTCATTTGAGCACTATTGCTGAACTTTGTTCTTCTACTCTATAAACTGCAATACTGCCGATCGAAGCAGTATCACACATACTGCAATATCCAAGAATACAAGCTGCAAAACTGGAAGAAAAACATTGCACCAGATTTTTCAAATACAGTGCCACCTTTTGTCTCAAGCTCGTATTACACAAGCAAATCCTCAAGCCAATGCATACTGTTTTAAACACAGCTTTTAGACAAAGGCTGGGATGAGATGCAAAGCCAGTAAACCCACTCACAGACATGTTTCAACCTTGGGGGGGTATCATCAGTGTGAGGTTGGTTACTGGCTATGTGCTCATTTGCATGTCATTTCCCAGAATCCCTTGCTGCAGTGGAAACGCTGTGTGCTGGGCGATAATGGGGAGAGACAGGGTTGCAGACCTGTCTAAAACATGCAAACGAACATACAGTAATATTTACAGTTGCTTTATGCTTTACTGTGGAGGGTTTTTGTCCCTTTTTTTACCCACCATAACCTTAATAATTGTGGTATATATATATATCTATATATATCTAGATATATATATCTATATATATATATATAGATATATATATATATAGATATATATATCTATATATATATATATACACAGTGTTCGACAAATCACCCAAAAATCTACACGCCCAACCAAAAAATCTACTCGCCACCTAGTCCCACCCCCAAACCCGCATCTAGTTCCGCCCCCAACCAAGCCCCTAGTCCCGCCCCCAACCCCGCTTTAAAATAAAATATATAAATAAAATACATTTAATAAATTCCTAGTCAGAACAACATTCTTTTTTGACAAATGTATTTATTACATTATACTACACTTAGTCCTTGTTACGTGTGTGTGTGTGTGTGTGTGTGTGTGTGTGTGTGTGTGTGTGTGTGTGTGTGTGTGTGTGTGTGTGTGAGTGTGTAAATGTCAGATCTAGAAATAAAAGCCACAGGTGAATGACTAGTTTCCTGAACCCCTTAACCAGTGTCTGGACGTCCCCGCTTCACAATATCTAAAGCAGCAATCCCGCCTGGGATCTTACCTGATCCGCAGTCCCTCAATGTCCAGGTACCTCATTCCCGCAATGTTATAAGTTGGAGGGGAGGTGTTCCCTACCTGTCTTCTGGGTTAGGTGGGATTCCGATGTCTTCCGTGTGAAGCTTGAGTCAGATCTGGAAGAAAGCAGTATAAGTTATTTTGGTGTAGTATAGGACAGTTAAGATATATAGGGTAAATAAGATATCCAGATACAGAGAGCGGAGAGAGGGGGAGAGAGGGGGAGAGAGGGAGAGAGAGGGAGGGAGAGGGAGAGAGAGAGGAGAGAGAGGAGAGAGAGAAAAAGAGACAGAGGGGGGAGAGAGAAAAAGAGAGAGGGGGAGAGAGAAAAAGAGACAGAGGGGGAGAGAAAAAAAGAGACAGAGGGGGGAGAGAAAAAAAGAGACAGAGGGGGGAGAGAAAAAAAGAGACAGAGGGGGGAGAGAAAAAAAGAGACAGAGGGGGGAGAGAAAAAAAGAGACAAAGGGGGGAGTGAGAAAAAGAGACAGAGGAGAGAGAAGAGAGAGAAGGAGACAGAGGTGGGAGAGAGAAAAAGAGACAGAGAGGGAGAGAGAAAGAGGGGAGAGAAAGAGAGAGGGGAGAGAGACCAGAGACGGGGAGACCAGACAGAGGGGAGACGGGGGAGACCAGAGAGAGGGGAGACCAGAGAGGGGAGACGGGGGAGACCAGAGAGAGGGGAGATGGGGGAGACCAGAAAGAGGGGAGACCAGAGAGAGGGGAGACGGGGGAGACCAGAGAGAGGGGAGACCAGAGAGAGGGGCGACCAGAGTGAGGGGAGACGGGGGAGACCAGAGAGAGGGGAGACCAGAGAGAGGGGAGACGTGGGAGACCAGAGAGAGGGGAGACGGGGGACGGGGGAGACCAGAGAGAGGGGAGACCAGAGAGGGGAGACGGGGGAGACCAGAGAGGGGAGACGGGGGAGACCAGAGAGAGGGGAGACGGGGGAGACCAGAGAGAGGGGAGACAGGGGAGACCAGAGAGAGGGGAGACGGGGGAGACCAGAGAGAGGGGAGAGGGGTGAGACCAGAGAGAGGGGAGACAGGGGGAGACCAGAGAGAGGGGAGACGGGGGAGACCAGAGAGGAGGGAGACCAGAGAGAGGGGAGACGGGGGAGACCAGAGAGGGGGAAGACCAGAGAGAGGGGAGACCAGAGAGAGGGGAGATGGGGTGACTGACTGACCGGGGCAGGGGTGACTGACTGACCGGGGCAGGAGTGACTGACTGACCGGGGCAGGGGTAACTGACTGACCGGGGAAGGGGTGACTGACTGACCAGGCAGGGGTGACTGACTGACCGGGGAAGGGGTGGGCGACTGATTGGGGGGGGGTACCTCTGGTGTCACACACATACTCCCATACACATACACATTCTACACCCATATATACAGAGACACACACACACACACACTCCCATATATACACACACACACACACTCCCATATATACACACACACACACACCCATATATATATACACACACACACACACCTATATATACACACACACACACTCTCCCATATACACACACACACACACACACATTCTCCCATGCACACACACACTCACTCTCTCTCTCTCTACACACCTTTTGGAAAGGCCGCGACCAGCACCACCACGCTCCCCTTCCCCACCCGCCCATCTCCTGCTCCGCGGGTACCTCCCCGCTCCCATCTCCCGCCGCGCTCTCTGACGCGGGACCAGGGGGAAATGGGGGGGGGGAAGCAGGGACATGAGGGGGCATCCCCGCTCCCATCACCCACCGCGCTCTCTGACACGGGACCGGGGGGAAGCGGGGGAAGCAGGGACCTGAGGGGACCTCCCCGCTCCCATCTCCCACCGCGCTCTCTGACGCGGGACCAGGGGGAAATGGGGGGGGGAAGCAGGGACATGAGGGGGTATCCCCGCTCCCATCACCCCCCGCGCTCTCTGACACGGGACCGGGGGGAAGCGGGGGAAGCAGGGACATGAGGGGGCATCCCCGCTACCATCTCCATAACTGCGGGCAGCAGGAGTACCGGGGAGGGAGGTGGGGGAAGGCACAGATAATACTTACTGTGTCCTCCATGGGAAAATAATGGCCGCTCGTTGGGGGCGGGCACATATAGAGCCTGGCCGCGCGGCCACAAAGCCTGGGAGCGCGCGCCAATCAGTTGTCAGGTAGGGGGAGTTTTTTTTTTTTTTCAGCGCGAGCAGGGAAAATTTAAAAAAACAAACACGTGTGCTGCTTGGGCCAATATTTACTCGCCCGGGGGTTAAATCCTCTCGCCCCGGGCGTGTAAATGTATATGATTGTCGAACACTGTATATATATATATATATATATATATATATATATATATATATATATACATACATACATACATACATATATATACACACACACACACACATATATACACACACAGTGGTCGACAAATCACCAAAAAATCTACTCGCCACCTGGCCCCGCCCCCAGACCCGCTTTTTAAAAATAAAAAAATGAATAAATTCCTAGTAAGAACAACATTCGTTTTTGACATTAGTTTATTTATTGTATTACATTATACTACAATTAGTCCTTGTTACTTGTGTGTGTGTATGTGTGTGTAAATGTCGGATTTAGAAGAAAAAGAGAGAGACAGAGAGAGAGAGAGAGACACACACACAGAGACCGAGAGAGACAGAGAGAGAGAGACAGAGAGCGAAAGACACACACACACAGAGAGAAAGAAAGAGAGAGACACAGAGAAAAAGAGACACAGAGAGAGAGAATGAGAGAGACACAGAGAGAGAGAACACACACAGAGATAGAATGAGAGACAAAGGCAGAGAGAGCGACAGAGAGAGTGCGACAGAGAGAGAGCGACAGGGAGAGAGCGACAGGGAGAGAGCGACAGGGAGAGAGCGCAACAGGGAAATCCAGTGCACAGCCGGCACACCATTTGCAAGTAAATAAGTTTTGGTGCTTATCCCATAAAGCAATAACAGACCATACAATACCGGTTGCAACACGACATCAAGGGACAGCACGCAGGTAAGTAAATCATACATTTTCTATATTTGATAGAATACACAAAAAACGAACGTTTCGGTCTATACTATGTCACTATATATATATATATATATAGTGACATAGTCCAAAGATGTTAGGCAGCTTTCTGCCCCGTTTTAGGTCAGAAAGTGCAGAAATAGTTAAAAATGATCCATTCCACAGCTTCACATTAACTCAGGCTGGTGGATGGAAAATCCAGACCACAGATTACAATGGGTCTAGTTCTCCCTCACCTGCTCTCCTAATCACTAGCACAGGTATTTAGAGCAGAGAGGTTTGCATTTCACTCTCTCCTTAGAGCCTGGAGGCTGGGGGTGTCGCTGCTCCCCTGCACCCAGTTCGGGGTGGACGGCCCCTCCAAGTATCACAGTACCAGAGGATTTGCCTGGACACTTGGGACCGAGTTCCCACCACGAACAGATAAGACAAACAAATCTTTATTGCTGTATCTAAAAGACTGTATGCTTTATCTAGTGACCCTAAATGAAAGGGCATTCTTTTAAACTGGGGAACCAGGTTAGTTGGCCCAGCAGCAGTTAAGAGACGCTGATGCTGCGGTATAGTTAGATCCCTGAATGGGATAGGATTTTGTTTATTTGATTTGGTTTGGTTCTGAAAAGTGACACTGTGTGAAATGCTATAACACTGATATGAGTAAACCGCTGAAGGTTACTTTCTGAGTGCCTCCTGCCTACACATGTTAAAGCTGCAGTCCCTTATTTGGATGAAAATAAAGCAGGCAGAAGCCTGAGTTAAGCAACGTAATACTTTGCATGACCCTGTTTGTTGTATAATTAACCCTAGAAGACAGACGTCAGCGCTACAAAAGAGGGGTGTTTGTCACAATATATATATATATATCACAACAAAAAGAAAAAATGGCGCCAACCTAAACCACTAAATGAATATAAATGATGAAAAAAACCCTATACTATACAAGGTGGAGAAAAATAGTATAAACAATACACAAACATATAAAAATAACAGATGAAAAGTCCAGAAAAAATATATAATATAAAAAATACAAATCCTAAAAAATGCTCCAATTGCTATCCAAAAGAGTCTCTGCAGCCCGATTGAAGGGAACACCACTTCCTTGAAGATATCTATAAAAACACAGAAAAAACAGGCGCACTCATAGCGTAAAAGGTATAACAATATATTTATGGAGTCAAGGATTTAAAAATGCACACTCACAAACATAGCTTAATAAAAAGCATTTTTGAGTAAAACTCAGCCAGCCAGACGCAGGAACCCGGTAGCAGATGAATTTGGTATAGTGTTCGGTGTACGTACACTGCAGCAGCCTCTATGGACACCTCCGGAGCCCGGGGAACACGAGGGACGCCGCCTTCCTCTCAAATCCTGCGTCACACAGTGAGTACTCAGCTCCAGATACCGCGAGAAATCAGTGACGTCAGTGGATTCGACCGGAAAAAGTTCCCATGTATGCAACGAGTGGACAGCTGAGAGTAATACTTCCAAAAACACAATAAATTGCTGTAGCAAGCCAGTGAGTGGAAATATAATAAAACTGGGCAGTAAACCTCCACACAACACTCTCTACGTGTTTCGTCTCAAAGAGACTTCATCAGGAGATAATAGCATAGATAGGGGACGTAGTTTTATAGTAAGATGAACCAATCAGGGCAAAGAAGACTACTAATTGCTAATCAGGTACACACGGTCAATGTAAGGATAATATTAACCCCTATATGTTCCAGAACACATATGGGCAAAGTGGACCAACAATACTAGAGAAAGTGACCAAATAAACAGATACATGTGATAACATACAATTGAACAAATTAAATTAAAATACATTTAAATACTACAACAAAATATAATATAACATCATACAACATAATATTGCATCATCGGCAAAATCAAATAATAATATAATAAACAGATGTTAGTAGAGAGATAACATTGATCCTAGTGATTTAAATAAATGGGTCTCTACTAGATAATACATATACAGAGATAATGATACAGAGATTCAGAGAGGCCAAAGTATAAAAGACAACAGAGTGATGCGGGGGGGGGGGGAGTGCAAGGGAGAGGGAGGGGGGGTGGTGGGGGGGGGAGACGAATTGGAGGGGGGTGAATAGGGGAGGAAAAGGAGTGAGGGAATGGACAAAATGGAAGAATGGACGGAGAAGGATTTTGGATCAATGGTGGTCACGCAAGCAAAGCTGATACAGCTATATACACAGTAAGATCTTATAATAGATATACCACATCTCAACCATTGTCAAAAAGGGAACAATCAACTATACCAGTGCGATAGTATGAATGTCACCACGGAGGGAACGAATTACATCGCTCAACCCAGACCTCCGTGAAAACACTACACCCCATCACAGGCATGAAGGTGTCATTAAACTACTGTACTAATATCTATTGTGTCATTGAGACACCCTGGACACAACGTACCAAGTACATATATCCAGTAGGTCTCCCTGACACATAATTTCTTGAACCTATCACCCTCCGAAAGGGAAGGTGGAATGGCCTCGATACCAAAGATGGACAGAGAGCAGGGATCCTTATTATGTACACTATCAAAGTGCCGTGATAAGCAATGTGACTGAAGGCCATGTTTCACATTTCTACGATGCTCGAGAAATCTAGTACCAACAGTCCTTGATGTGCGGCCCACATATTGTAGACAGCAACGGCAAGTAATGAGATATATAATGTAGGTACTAAGACAATTTATATAGTGTTTTATCTCATGTATAGAGCCATTAGAAAAAGATTTGAAGGAATGAATCTTACTTATATGCCCACAAGTAATACATCTATTCCTACCACAGGGGAAATTTCCCCTTATAGGAGTCTTGATAGATGTTATAGATTGTAAATCAATAATAGGCTTAAGTCTACTAGGGGCAATCATGGTCTTCAGACACCTTGCTTTTTTAAAGACAATTGGAGCTCGTATTGGCACCTTAGGGCCTAGAATAGGATCATTCTGAATAATGCTCCAATGTCTGTTAATAATATGTTTAACCTGATAGGCCAATGTATTGTACTTTGTGATAAACTTTGGAAATTAATGTAAAGGATTCCTGCTTAATCCGTTCACCGCTGGATCAAGGCCAGCAAAATCAGATCTGGTCCTGGACCTCTCAAGTAGGGCACTCCTAACAGTAGATTTAGCATCATCAAACGCCTTCTGCACCACTGTTCTGTCATAACCCTTTTGGAGAAACTTATTTGTTAAAGTCTCTCCTTGGGCACAGAAATCTGAGTTCAAAGAACAATTCCGGCGGATCCTAAAGAATTGGCTTCTAGGAATGTTATTAAGCCACTTTTTATAGTGGTTGCTACTGTACTGCAGATACCCATTGGTAGAGACAGGTTTAAAGTGTGTTTTACTATGTATCCTCATGTCCGACCTATCAATGAACAGCTCAAGATCTAAAAATACCATTGTATCTGGATGTATAGAATGGGTGAATTTTAGCCCCATATTGTTAACATTAATAATAATAATACAAGATAAAATAAAATCTTTTTGTGACACATGCAAATTCAAATCTAATTGTAAAAAGTGATTGATGGCTTCTAAGCCCTTAGTATGGTCTATGCAGGTGTAAAGAGAACATACATCACATGTAGCCCAACAAAACGTGTCTTTCCAAGTGATCTCAGAGGTGGAATCACACATACACATACACACATACACATACACAGGTCGACAAATCACCCAAAAATCTAGTCGCCGAACCAAAAAAATCTACTCGCCACATAACCCCGCCCCCAGCCCTGCTTTTTAAAAAAGAAATTGAATAAATTCCTAGTAAGAACAACATTCGTTTTTGACAACAGTTTATTTATTGTAACACATTTATACTTTATCCTTCTTACATAATTACGTGTGTGTGTGTGTGTGTGTGTGAGACAATGTGTGTGTGTATGGGAGACAGTCTGTGTGGTGGGGGCCGGGGGGTGATGCAGGGGGGGGGAGTAATGTGAGGTGCAAGGGAGGGTACAGAGATGTGAGGTGCAAGGGGGGCAGAGTCATCTTAGGTGCAAGGGGGAGAGAGTCATGTGAGGTGCAAGGGGGGGGTCATGTGACATGCAAGGTGGGGACAGTGATGTGGGGGCCAGGGGGGGTGGGGACTGATGTGGGGTGTAGGGAGGGAAGACCGCAGCTGTGAAGTAGGGGGGGGGACGGAGCTGTGAAGGGGAACGGAGTTGTGAACGTGGGGGCCAGCCAGCTGTGAAGGGGGGTAAATCACGGGCAACGCCGGGTATATCAGCTAAAATATATATATAAAAACTTATAAGCGCTACAATAAATAATATCAATTATAGGTTAATAAAGACCACAATACAAGTGTATGTATATGTAGGTGCTAGATGCTAGGTGGCGAGTAGATTTTTTGTTCAGCGAGTAGATTCTTGGGTGATTTGTCGACCAGTGTGTGTGTGTGTGTGTGTGTGTGTGTGTGTGTGTGTGTGTGTGTGTATATATATACATATACACACACACACACACACTGGTCGACAAATAACCCAAGAATCTACTCGCTGAACAAAAAATCTACTCGCCACCTAGCCCCGCCCCCAGACCCGCTTTTTAAAAAAAAAAAATGAATAAATTCCTAGTAAGAACAACATTCGTTTTTGACATTAGTTTATTTATTGTATTACATTATACTACAATTAGTCCTTGTTACATGTGTGTGTAAATGTCGGATTTAGAAAAAAAAGCCAGATGTGAATGACTAGTTTTACTGAACCCCAAAGCTAGTGTCTGGATGCCCCCGCTTCACAATATCTAAAGCAGCAATCCCGCCTGGGATCTTACCTGATGGTGCGATCGAGAGAGAGAGAGGGTGCGATCGAGAGAGAGAGAGGGTGCGATCGAGAGAGAGAGAGGGTGCGATCGAGAGAGAGAGAGGGTGCGATCGAGAGAGAGAGAGAGGGTGCGATCGAGAGAGAGAGAGAGTGCGATCGAGAGAGAGAGAGAGTGCGATCGAGAGAGAGAGAGAGGGTGCGAACGAGAGAGAGAGGGTGCGATCGAGAGAGAGAGGGTACGATCGAGAGAGAGAGGGTGCGATCGAGAGAGAGAGGGTGCGATCGAGCGAGAAAGAGGGTGCGAGAGAGAGAGGGTGCGAGAGAGAGAGGGTACGAGAGAGAGAGGGTGCGAGAGAGAGAGGGTGAGAGAGAGAGAGAGGGTGCGAGAGAGAGAGGGTGCGAGAGAGAGAGAGGGTGCGAGAGAGAGAGAGAGGGTGCGAGAGAGAGAGAGGGTGCGAGAGAGAGAGAGGGTGCGAGAGAGAGAGAGGGTGCGAGAGAGAGGGTGCGAGAGAGAGAGAGGGTGCGAGAGAGAGAGGGTGCGAGAGAGAGAGAGAGAGAGGGTGCGAGAGAGAGAGAGAGGGTGCGAGAGAGAGAGGGTGGGAGAGAGAGAGGGTGGGAGAGAGAGAGGGTGCGAGAGAAAGAGGGTGCGAGAGAGAGAGAGGGTGCGAGAGAGAGAGAGGGTGCGAGAGAAAGAGAGAGGGTGCAAGAGAGAGAGGGTGAGAGAGAGAGAGTGGGTGACACACACTCAAAGACACACACACACACACACTCAAAGACACACTCACTTATTCATTGAAAGGGAGGGGGCCCACCTGTGCAGCAGTTCATGCCCTCCACATGCGGCCAGCTGGAAAGCCGGCTGGTGGTCGGGCGGTCGGGCAGCCGGGGGGGGGGGGAGCCGGGCCGGGTGAAGCCAGACGGGGTGGGGGTGAAGCCAAGCCGGATGTCGGGCAGCCGGGCCGGATGTCGGGCAGCCAGGTAGGAGGTGCGGACGGGGGCCAGACTCGAATCGGTGCCTCAGCAGAGGCTGTCTCCTCAGCTTCTTGATGCTGCGTGACGTCATGACATCACGAGCGTCATGTTAGCATGGCAACATGGCAACAAACGCCGCGCGGCCATTGCAGTTGGAGGAGAAAAATATGCCCGTAGAAGCGCGAGCTCATATAGCGCGAGCGGGAAAATTGCGTGCGCTGCTTGGGCGGCCACGAAGTCACCACGAGGTCAAATCCAGTCACCAGGGGCATGCGGGCGACCGGATTTGTCGAACAGTGTGTGTGTGTATATGTGTATATATATACTGTTCTGTGGCTAACAATAGGGGTATCGTCTATTCATTTTTGATTATTGAAGCTCGGCTAACACGGTACTGATACCTCTATATAAATATATATATGTAGATGTATCAGTACCGTGTTAGCCGAGCTTCAATAAGCAAAAATGAATAGACGATACCCCTGTCGTTAGTCACAGAACGGTATTGTCTATTCATTTTTGATATATATATATATATATATAAAGTTTGTGGTAGAAATCCCTGGATTCCAGCGGTGCACAGCTTGGTAGATTCAAGAGACCAGCAAGGTGTAAGTTAAAAACAGAACTTTATTGATAGAACATGGTATATGGGGGGTAAAACTCTTACGCGTTTCGGACCTACAAAGTCCTTAATCATAGAGTTGATTCGCGCCGTTTGGTTCCCCAATCTTTAAAGGGTAAGCCCCTCCCCCCTGCGTCATCGCGCTGCGTGATTTTGGCGCGAAAATCGCCAAGCTATCCCCTCATTGGTTAATGCTATCAGCCACTGAGCAGCCTTATGCCGCGAGTGTGTCCCGAGCAGGGGAATGACGCGCATGTTGGTAACTGCGCGCATATCCCCTCCTTCCTGACAGATCGCGACGTCGCTAGGCAACCAGAATAAACAAATACAATGAGTTGCCCGTCTCTGTGTTCTATGAGGATAAATACTGCATCGTGAGGAAATGGGGATGGTGGGGGGGGGGGTGGGGTAAGGGGGAAGAGGGAAAGAAGGGTATGAGGACAGGGACAAATGACTGGGGAAGAACAGGAAAACGGATTAAAATAAAAAAATGGCATGATGCAACATGCACAGTGATAATTAACAACGTATATAGCAGACAAAAACAGTTAAAACCTTATATAGCAAATCTTTTAGCTGCAATAGAGAACACATAGTCTATGAAAAGGGCAATCCATTTATGCTATTTGTTCCATAATTAATCATTGCAATATATTTATCTCAAAGCATCAAACAATGTGTCCCTATTGTACTACATGTTAAGATATAGTGATCAATCATATCTGTGAGTACCATATTAGTTTCACCATATGGGGGAATTAATATTGACCCCATATATTTTAATTAATGTGATAACCAATAGTATATTAATTGTGGTATATAAACAAACAAAGTAAATTATATATACTGCATGTATACTCTAGATGAGATATTGTAATAGTTGTTATATCAGAATAGGTATGATAAAATCTATTATATGAGTAGACCCCAAATTTTTCATGGAAGTTATTTTGACAATTAAGTATTTCAAGTATTTTGATGCGTGAGGCAAATGAATAATCATAGGTCAATGTGTGAATCCAAAATGAGGACACTATACTGATGTTTTTGTCAATTAAGGAAGTGTTTCAACTCCCAGTCCTGATTCATGCCCCTGGGTGCCATTGTCCCAAGGGCATAAATCCAGAACATCTCTCGACGATTTAATGAAGCCTCCCTGTGTCCCCCTCTAGGATGCATAGATACATTCTCGATGGCGCTGTATGTAAATGTTTTAATGGATCCTAATGGGCATGTATTAAAATGGCGCGCTACGGGGAAGCGTTCGTCACGTTTTTTGATGCTACGGATATGTTCTGTGATCCTCACTTTTAATGCTCTAATAGTTCTACCTATGTAGCCACTGCCACATGCACATTTCAGCAGATAAATCACAAAGTTGGTGTTACAAGTCATGAATGTTTCAATATTGTATGTATGACCCGTATAGATATCCCTCAACGACTTTAGGGGTTCCGCATATTTACAAAGGGTACATTGGCCACACTTATAGAATCCCCTTGGTAAATGTGTTGATTTCTTATTCCTAGAGCTAAACATACTAGGGGATACATAGTTGCCGATTGTCTTGGCTTTTTTGAAAACCAGTCTCGGGTTTTGTCTAGTGTAAGGATCTAATTCTGGATCTAGTCTTAGAACTCCCCAATGTTTCTGTAAGATGTATCTTATCTGCTCTGCTTGTTTGGAAAAGGTGGTTATGAAGAGAGGGCCCTGTTCAGTATCGTTGTTATGAAATGGTTTTTTGGGGTTTCTTTTCTTAATCAAGTGTTCCCTATCTGCTTGTAGAGCATGTTCATAGGCACTCTCCAGGTCCCTCTCTCCATAACCACGCTCTCTGAACCTTTGTTTGAGTTCTTGAGCTTGTACCAAAAAGGACTCTTTTGTGGAACATAGCCTCCTTAATCTTAAAAATTGCCCTTTGGGTATCCCCTTTATAAGTGGTCTCGGGTGGGCACTGTTCGATCTGAGCAGAGAATTTTTGGAATTTGTTTTTCTATATATACTGGTCTGAATTTGTTGTCCAGTATCTATATAGAGGTGCAGATCTAAATAATCAATCTGTGAGTCACTGTAAGAATGTGTGAATCTCAAATTGTATGTATTTGCCTCAAGATATTCAAAGAAAGAGTGTAAGGTGTCTACATCCCCATTCCAAATAAATAATAAGTCGTCAATAAAGCGACGATAAAAAATGATATTATCTCTAAACGGGTTGCTATCACCAAAAATATGAGTGGACTCCCAAAATCCCATAAACAAGTTTGCATATGAAGGTGCAAATGACGTGCCCATAGCTGTGCCTTGTGACTGTAAATAAAATTGTGCATCAAACATAAAATAATTGTGCTGTAGCAAAAACATTACCGAATCTAACAAAAAAGTGTTTTGTGCTAAATTTAAATTTGAGTGATTAAGAAAGTGACTAATTGCTCTCGTGCCCAAAGTGTGATCAATAATAGTGTATAAAGAAGTTACATCGAGCGTGACCCAAGTGTAACCATTAAGCCATTTGATCATTTGAATATCTTGAAGCAAATCTGCAGAATCCCTTAAATAAGCGGGTAATGTTTTAACCAATGTTTGTAAAAAGTAATCAACGTACCTAGATAGACCATCTCCCAAAGATCCAATGCCAGATATAATAGGTCTGCCTGGAGGGCAGACTAGAGTTTTGTGGATCTTTGGGAGATGGTGAAAAATAGGTACGACTGGAAATGGATTGTACAAGTAAGCTGACTCACGATTATTAAGTACTCCTAGTTCTCTACCCAGATCGAACAGTTCTTGAATCTCCATCAAATACATCTGAGTAGGGTCCCTGTCCAACTTACAGTATGCCTGTGTGTTGGATAACTGTCTCATGGCTTCCGTGTAGTAAGCTTGTGTGCTCATTATCACCACTGCTCCCCCCTTATCCGCATTCTTGATAGTGATATCGGACCTTTTCTTAAGTGTATTAAGGTTTGTCCTATCTTCTTTGGACAAATTATCAAAGGAGGGAGCAGTGAATGTATAGCCTTTGGCCAGAGCCTGTAAATCCTTCTCCACTAGTCTCTCATAGGTCTGTAAATGGGGACCCTTGGAGAAGGAAGGACAGAAGATAGACCTACTCCTGAATTGTGTGTGTTTTGTACCACTCAAAAATGTGAACTGCTCTTCGTTACTTAAAGAATCTAATATTGTGTCATCTCCTTCTAGATCTAACATGTCCTGAAGGACCCCACACTCTTTGAAAGATAATCTCCCCTCCTGAGGTTCATCCTTTGTGTGAGAGGGGTCAGTGAGACCACTATCACCCAAGGGAGGAGGCTCAGAAGTTGATTTGTCGGTGGAGGCAAAACACTTTTTTAAGGACAACTTACGGACATACTTCTGTAAGTCGATAACCGTGTTGAACAAATTAAAGTTATTCATAGGTGCAAAATTAAGACCTTTGTTCAACACGGCTATCTCTCCATCTGATACAGTGATCCCTGAAATATTTATAACATTATGGCTTTCCATCAAGGGTCGATTTTTCATTGCTTCTGGGCTCCGTCTTTTTTTCGAGCGCCTTGTCCCTTTGTTGAGTTTTTTGCCGTCTTTTGGCTTCTCAGATCATAGGATGTGGAGGCCCCACTATGTTGCTTCATACTCCTGGCCTCATAATCTGTATTCTCACTGTATCTGTCCGTGTCCTCATCTGTAGAGAATGAAACCATATGCTGGCGGCTCTCTCCATCAGAGATATCCGAAATACTTGATGTTTCCGTAGATTTTTTCAGAATGGATCTCTTGGGAGTTGATCTTCTAGATCTATCTTTTTTGTTGTAATTATTCTGAGATCCTCTCTGTCCGGATTCCTGACGTGTGTTATTTCTCTGTGGAGGTGGTCTCTGCCAGGCGTAGATCTGATGACGCTCATAATCCATACGGTCCCTCTCGAATTTTTGTTGTTTTTTCAACATAATGTCAGCCTCAGCTTTCTCAACATTTTTTAACAATTTCTTGTCCAGTGTTTGGAACTCTCCCATTTCTTTAAATGCGCTCAATTTCTGTTGGAGATCTTTTATGTTTTTCTTCACATTGATCCTTTCTTGGATTTTTGTTTTTATTAGTAAGTCCATCAGTTTCATGGAACACTCGTCCTGTTCTTCCCCAGTCATTTGTCCCTGTCCTCATACCCTTCTTTCCCTCTTCCCCCTTACCCCCCCCCACCATCCCCATTTCCTCACGATGCAGTATTTATCCTCATAGAACACAGAGACGGGCAACTCATTGTATTTGTTTATTCTGGTTGCCTAGCGACGTCGCGATCTGTCAGGAAGGAGGGGATATGCGCGCAGTTACCAACATGCGCGTCATTCCCCTGCTCGGGACACACTCGCGGCATAAGGCTGCTCAGTGGCTGATAGCATTAACCAATGAGTGGATAGCTTGGCGATTTTCGCGCCAAAATCACGCAGCGCGATGACGCAGGGGGGAGGGGCTTACCCTTTAAAGATTGGGGAACCAAACGGCGCGAATCAACTCTATGATTAAGGACTTTGTAGGTCCGAAACGCGTAAGAGTTTTACCCCCCATATACCATGTTCTATCAATAAAGTTCTGTTTTTAACTTACACCTTGCTGGTCTCTTGAATCTACCAAGCTGTGCACCGCTGGAATCCAGGGATTTCTACCACAAACTTTGAATATGGAGCGTTGATGCACGCAACCAAGGAAGCAGACCTCAGTGAGTATTGTTTTTCTCCCCAAGGAGACTTGATGACCGGTAACAGCGCTGCAGCTATAGTGACCTGCATGGCACTATTCCACACACCCATGGTATGTTATACCTTTATTACATCTCCTTATCAATACATATGGATCATCTCACTTGATTAGTGGATTTATCAGTGGTTGTGGTATTGCTGCTTACACATAGCACTGGGTCCAATATCTCACTGTATGGTTTAACTGGCTTCATACACATATGGACTATCATTATACATATGACTGGAGTTTGGAATTGGATTGAGCACTGTTATTGGGACCTATGCCCCAAACCATCGATTATATATATATATATATATATATATATATATATATGTGTTCGACAAACCTATACATTTGCACGCCCCGGGCGAGTGGATTTCACATCGTGGCGAGCTCCTATTGGCCCAAGCAGCACACGTGTGGTACTAGGTGGCGAGTAGATTTTTTGGTGATACACACACACACACACACACACACACACACACACATATATATATATATTGTAAACACACAAGTGAATACCGCATCACTTCCAAAAAAAATAAATGCAATGTCAAATGAACCTACCTAAATCAGAAAAATATAACTGATATAGTTGTAACAGAAATAAAGTATAAGCTGTAGGTGGTGCTAGAGGAAAAGTATAGATATATAAACACAGAAGAAAAAGGAACCTCTAAAGTAGCACTCAGACAATAATTTGCAAAAATAAAAAAGGGTACTTTAATTAAATCCAAAAGATAACAGAAATACAAACAACTGACTGATGAGCCTGCCTGTCTAAAAAATAAATTTGGTGGACACAAAGAATTGATCAAAAACACAGTATAATAAACCCAGAAAAAATAAAACTAAAAAATCAATGCCCTAAGAAAAACCTTGCTCACTGAGGGAAAGGATTATTTCCCGCAGTGCAGCAGTACAGACCGGCCGGTCACCAAAGATGTTAATGGCTAATAGACATAGAGAATCAAAAGAAAGAAAAAAAATAAAAAAAAATTTTCAGGCTGAGAAAATATACACAGAAAAAAGTATATGTGCTGTACTGATAGCAGTGAGAGTGTCAGATACACAAGGGTAAGCCTAATACAATTATATAATACTATAACAAGGAATATATGTCAAATAATACATTTAGTGACCCAAATACACAAATATAAACAGATGGGAAAAACAAAGGGAGAGATGAATGAACAAAGATACTCAGCTCCTTGAGAATGAAACACTGCAGTCATCAATCAGCACAGCACAGTCCACAAATAAAGTCCAGAATATTGGACAATGTTGATAGTCCCAAATAAGACTGAAGGCAGGCAGGGTCAGCAACAGCAAAAATTAAAATTAGCCCACTAACGCGTTTCGCCCACAAAGGCTTCCTCACCAATTTTCATTTTTTTTAAAATATATATATATTTTTTTGGGAAAGCCTTTGTGGGCGAAACGCGTTAGTGGGCTAATTTTAATTTTTGCTGTTGCTGACCCTGCCTGCCTTCAGTCTTATTTGGGACTATCAACATTGTCCAATATTCTGGACTTTATTTGTGGACTGTGCTGTGCTGATTGATGACTGCAGTGTTTCATTCTCAAGGAGCTGAGTATCTTTGTTCATTCATCTCTCCCTTTGTTTTTCCCATCTGTTTATATTTGTGTATTTGGGTCACTAAATGTATTATTTGACATATATTCCTTGTTATAGTATTATATAATTGTATTAGGCTTACCCTTGTGTATCTGACACTCTCACTGCTATCAGTACAGCACATATACTTTTTTCTGTGTATATTTTCTCAGCCTGAAATTTTTTTTCTTTCTTTTGATTCTCTATGTCTATTAGCCATTAACATCTTTGGTGACCGGCCGGTCTGTACTGCTGCACTGCGGGAAATAATCCTTTCCCTCAGTGAGCAAGGTTTTTCTTAGGGCATTGATTTTTTAGTTTTATTTTTTCTGGGTTTATTATACTGTGTTTTTGATCAATTCTTTGTGTCCACCAAATTTATTTTTTAGACAGGCAGGCTCATCAGTCAGTTGTTTGTATTTCTGTTATCTTTTGGATTTAATTAAAGTACCCTTTTTTATTTTTGCAAATTATTGTCTGAGTGCTACTTTAGAGGTTCCTTTTTCTTCTGTGTTTATATATATATATATATATATATATATATACACACATATATACACACACACACACACACACACACACACACACACACATACACACATACACACACACACACAATGAATTTTTAGACAAAAGGTGACACATTGTGTGCTCATTTGCATGTCATTTCCCAGAATCCCTTGCTGCAGTGGAAGCACTGTATGCTGGGGATAATGGTGAAAGGCAGAGGTACAAGTGAATATGCTCACAAGTGATCTTTTTATTTGCTATATGCAATACGGTGGAGGTTTCTTGTTGGCCTTTTCACCCACCATAAACTAATACGTATATATATATATATTAATATTAATTAAATGTGATTAAGAACCACAATATACTGTAAATACAAGGGGTGATTATCCGTGTCTACCTTTCCCTATTAAATGCAGTCAATTAGGTCCACGCGCCCACATACTGTATGCCGAGAAGTAGAATTGCAAAGGAATGACAAAGGTGCAGAAAAAGAGAGGGAGGGGAAAACAAACATAGAATAGTATGTCTGATAATATGTCACGTGTAGATGCTAAGATATACACTCACAATTAGATGAATATATAAGGGCCTGTATCCAAATAGCATGGGTCTGGAACTCTGATATTGGAATCTAGCGTTCTGGGACTGTGTTTTTCTCTCCAACACTTGTATCTTTATTGCAGGAATCACTCCAACTCAGATGGGCTGGTTCTCAATATCAGGCAGGCATCATAGGAATAGAGATTGAAAAACAGATAGTGTAATACTGATTTATTAAAAACTATAAAACCCTATAAAACATATAGGTTATACACTCACACTAGTTAAGTACAAAATGGCAGTTGGAGAGATTATAATCAAACTGTGTCTCTCACTCTCAGCTTGTGCCCCTGATCAATAGTTGTCGGCTTTCAGTTTTGACCTTAATTGAAAGTTTGCTGCAGGCTTCGATTCAACGCACTCGCTGTGTATCGGCGTCTGCTGTACCTGACTGCCTAATGCTTCCGCATCACGTGTCCTCCTTCCGATCTCGCCTGCACACTCGCAAACTTCCAAAGCTGCTTGGTCTCACTCTGGGCTCTCTCCTCAATCTTCCTACTGCACGGCTACTAATCATCCGACGTTTCACCGACAAGGCTTCTTCAGGGGTTAATGTTGGCAATATTTGTCCCTACCCTATATACAGTATAGGCACCTCCATTCCTATTGGTTCTCGTTAACACAGAGGAAATATATATAATTGGAGACATCTAAGCTGATAATGATACATATCAGAGACATAGAACCCACCAGTGGAACAGAAAATCAATCTGACTTTGAGCCAATACCCCATTTTGTGTTAGATTATTTTCAATAGCAGTACACCCGTCTGTGTGGTTTATTACAGTGTACAGTGATGATACGTCACATGTAACTCAGACGTAATCTTCTTTCCACACTGTATCTTTCAAGATATTAAGCATTTGGATAGTTTTGTTACAGGGTCTTTCAGGAATTGGTCAATATAACCTGATAAGTTTGATGTCAGAGATGTAATGCCTGACACTATTGGACGGCCGGGGGGGTTGGTTAAGCATTTATGCAGTTTAGGTAGATAGTAAAAGATCGGGATCCTTGGATTTTCTATGTTTAAATATTCCCATTCAGATTTATTTAGGATTCCATCTCTATATCCTTTATTTAATAATTCTGTGAGATATTTATGGAATTTAGTTGTTGGGTTACCATCAAGCTTTGTATATGTGTCTGCAACATTTAATAATCTAAATGCTTCTTTGTCATAATCTGTTCTATGTAACCCCCCCTTGTCTGCTGGTTTTATTACAATGTTGTCCATTTTGCGTAATTCCTGTACTGCTTCCATTTCTTTTTTTGTAAGATTTTTTTGTAAGATTTTTTTGTGTTCTTTGGTTTTTTTTTTAGAGATCTCCAACTTCTCAATGTCTGTTTGTACTAATTTGCTAAATGTATCAATATGTGCTCCTTTTAAGTAACTCGGATAAAAAAAATTGAGTTCCTCCTCAGTGATGTATGTTGGAATCTGTTGCAGTCTGTGCTAATCCCATCAGTTTTTTCAAAAGTAACATTTTGTTTTAAAAAGTACTTTTTACAACGTTGTTTTCCTAGTAAATTTGCTAATGTCGATATATGTGTTGAATGAGTTTATTTTGTTCGTTGGTGCGAACGATAATTCTTTCTCCAACACACACATCTATTCCTGAGTCAGTTCTATTTCTAGTAAGGAGATTTTTTGTACGATTGAAGACCTTGTGTTATCCAATATATTAATGAAGATCTTCTGTCTCATATTTAGTTCACCATATCTTTCCAATTGTGTGAATTCATAATGACTCCCTATACTTATATTTATTATGTCATTTTATGATGGGTTGTCTATTTAAGATATTCCCTATGTATTTAGTTTAGTGATGTAACAATAATATAATGTGTGATTTAATGTGCTATTATGTATGTTGTAAATAAGCTCAATACTGTTAAACTATATGTATTTAAGTCCATATTAGAGATAGTTCCCTTTGTGGTACATTTTGAAGCCAATATATCTTTCTCCTGCTTTCTGATGTATAATATGAGTAATGTATAGAGCACCTCTATCTGGTGAATGCATTTCATATTATTAATAATGTATATCCATGGTTTGAGGTGTGTGCTTATTTTAGCTATGTTTAATGTGGCATGAGAAAATTAGAGTGACTAGACACCTATAATACATTTCCAAAAAGCGTGCAGGAAATAGCTTACTGTATCTTATAGGTCTTATTTTCATGATTAATTACTTGACAACATGTATCTTTTTATACAAGTATTCAGTTTCTAGATCTCTACAATCATTGGTTCAGGAATAATTCTATGTCTCTGATATGTATCATTATCAGCTCAGATGTCTCCAATTATATATATTTCCTTTATGTTAACGAGAACCAATAGGAATGGGGAAGTGCCTATAAATAGGGTAGGGACAAATAGTGCCAACATTAATCCCCTGAAGAAGCCTTGTCGGTGAAACGTTGGATGATTAGTAGCCGTGCAGGAGGAGGATTGAGGAGAGAGAGCCCAGAGTGAGACCAAGCAGCTTTGGAAGTTTGCGAGTGTGCAGGCGAGATCGGAAAGAGGACACGTGACGCGGAAGCATTCGGCGGTCAGGTACAGCAGACGCCAATACACAGAGCAGTGCGTTGAGTCAAAGCCTGCAGCAAACTTTCAATTAAGGTCAAAACTTAAAGCTGACAACTATTGATCGGGGGCACAAGCTGAGAGTGAGAGACTCAGCTTGATTATAATCTCTCCAACTGCCCATTTTGTACTTACCTAGTGTTAGTGTATAACCTATATGTTTATAGGGTTTTATTGTTTTTAATAAATCAGTATTACACTATCTATATTCCTATGATGCCTGTCTGATACTGAGAACCAGCCCATCTGAGTTGGAGTGATTCCTGCAATAAAGATACAAGTGTTGGAGATAAAAAAAAAACTACCAGAACAGAGTTCCATACCCTTGCTATTTGGATACAGGCCCTTGTATATTCATCTAATTGTGAGTGTATATCTTACCATCTACACGTGACACATTATTAGACATACTACTCTATGTTTTCCCCTCCCTGTTTTCTTTTTCTGCGCCTAGGTCGTGTGTGTGTGTGTGTGTGTGTGTGTGTGTGTGTGTGTGTGTGTGTGTGTGTGTGTGTGTGTGTGTGTGTGTGTGTGTGTGTGTGTGTGTGTGTGTGTGTGTGTGTGTGTGTGTGTGTGTGTGTGTGTGTGTGTGTGTGTGTGTATATACGCATAAGAAACAGAAAACATGTTTCAGTGTACAGTATGTATATCTTTATTTATATAGTGCCCACAGCTGTACTTTGTGCTTTACAAGAGACAATATTGAGAATTATAGTACAATAAGATAAGACAATAGGAAAAGAAATCCCTGTCCCGGAGAGCTTACAATCTAAGTGGTATGATAGGAAACCCAGAGACAGCAGTTGAGGGAATAAGTGCAGTAGATGGCAGTCATTGGTAGCAGTGACTGTGTGTGACAGTATGAAGGACTGACTGCATAACAACTTATCCATATAAGTGGTGTTGACAATCAACACACCCAGCTACAGTATACTGATCATTGCCGTTAGTGGTGACTTTCTTGATGCAATACTCACAGCTGGGATCCAGAATTTGCGACGTTGGATAAGACTAATTATGCCTCTCATGCTGATCAGGATCGTGTAACCTCTCTGGCAGATGCAGATGCAGCCACACTCTGCTCGCTCAGCCTAGCACTGCTAATAGGCTGTCAGTGACTGTTTCCTGGTTCAGGGTTCAGGGCTAAGGGGAAAACACACCTTCCGTCTCCCCCTCCCTGTATTATTGACTCATACACCAAGCTGTCTTGTGACAGGGCTCGTCTCTGGTATACTAGACAGCATATCAAGTTACAGATTTATAAATGTAAACTAGCAACATCTATATTAAACATGTATACATTCTTATTAATTTAAGATTTAAAAAATAAAGGGATTAAGTTCAGCAATATATATATATATATATATATATATATATATATATATATATATATACATATATATACATATATATATATATATATATATATATATTTTTTTTTTTTTTTTTTTTTTTTAAATGTCAGGTTTCTTTTTTTCACATTCTCTCTTACTGTGTTAGATTTATATACTGTATATTTTCTTGTCTCATATATATATTGTAGGCACCTCCTTTGTCATACTTTCATTTTATTTATAACAGCTCTACTGTATATACAATTATAGACACATTAAAGTAGTTGTATTATTATGTATATTCTCTTTTATTGTATCCAGGGAGAAATCTGAAGAGATTCCCCCTCCTTAGGCTACGTCCCCACTGGCGCTGACCGCGCTCATGCTTGAGAGCGGTGACATCACCAACTCTCTAAGTATGAGCGTCGGGTGTCCTGTATATTTTGCTAGCGCGCACGTGGGGGCATTGGAGGCATGTTGAGCGCGCTTCAAAGTCACTTATTTTTTTGTTTCAAGCGCGTGCTGCGTGAGCGGGGACTTCCACATAATTTATTTATTTATTTATTTATAAAATATTTTACCAGGAAGTAATACATTGAGAGTTACCTCTCGTTTTCAAGTATGTCCTGGGCACAGAGTAAAACAAAATAATACATGGTTACAAATACAGTTACATAAATGAACAAGGTATACATTATATACAAGACATTGCATGCACAGTTAAAGAAAATATATATTATGAGCGTATGAAACAATTACAGACCAGATTAAAGTGTGAGACAGCCTTAGATTTGAAAGAACTTAAGCTGGTGGTGGATATGAGAGTCTGGTAGGTTGTTCCAGTTTTGGGGTGCACGGAAGGAGAAGGAGGAACGTCCAGATACTTTGTTGAGTCTTGGGACCATGAATAGTCTTTTGGAGTCTGATCTCAGGTGATAGGTACTGCATGTGGTAGGGGTGAGGAGCTTGTTCAGGTAGCTGGGTAGCTTGCCCAGAAAGTATTTGAGGGTGAGACAGGAAAGGTGAACTTTGCGCCTAGACTCTAGTGATGACCAATCTAGTTCTTTGAGCATTTCGCAGTGATGTGTGTTGTAGTTGCATTGGAGAACAAAACGACAAATTGAATTGTAGAGGGTGTCAAGTTTGCTAAGGTGGGTTTGAGGAGCCGAGCCATATACTATGTCTCCATAGTCAATAATTGGCATTAGCATCTGCTGTGCAATACGCTTTCTGACCAGGAGACTTAGGGAGGATTTGTTCCTGTAAAGTACCCCTAGTTTGGCATAGGTCTTGGTTGTCAGGGTATCAATGTGCATCCCGAATGTTAAGTGGGAGTCAAACCATAAGCCCAGGTATTTAAAACTAGTGACAGGTGTTAGGGTGGTGTTAGCGTTGGTTCTAATCAGGAGCTCAGTCACTGGAAGCTTTACAAATTTAGTCTTGGTCCCAAATACCATTGTTACAGTCTTGTCAGTGTTTAAAAACAGTTTGTTTTGGGAAATCCAGTTTTCGAGTCTCAAAAAGTCAGACTGAAGTATGTGTTGAAGGTCAGAGAGGCTATGGTTGTGTGCATACAGGATTGTGTCATCTGCATACATGTGTATTGAGGCTTTTTTACAAGCTGTGGGAAGATCATTAATGAACACTGAGAAGAGTAGGGGCCCCAGAACAGAGCCTTGCGGGACACCACAGGTGATATCCAGGGGGTTGGAGTTAGAGTCTGAGATGGACACATGTTGGGATCTTCCTGATAGGTAGGACTGAAACCAGTTTAAAGCATGTTTCCCTATTCCAGAGCTCTGGAGTTTGTTAAGCAGGATAACATGATCAACTGTGTCAAAAGCCTTTGCAAAATCTAGGAATACTGCACCAGTAAGTTGTCCCCGTTCCATTCCACACTGGATTTCATTGCAAACTTTTAGCAGGGTAGTTACGGTGGAGTGTTTGGGACGAAACCCAGACTGGAATTGGCTAGGGAAATTTGTCTTGGTGTAGAAATCGCTTAATTGGGAGTGGACACATTTTTCCATGACTTTGGATAGAATTGGGAGAAGTGAGATTGGCCTGTAGTTTGAGACAGTGTTTTTGTCCCCACTTTTGAAGATTGGGACAACTCTGGCAGTTTTCCAGGTCTTAGGGATATGGCCTGCAGACAGGATAGAGTTGACTATGGACGCAATTGGTTTGGCAATGGCTGGGGCACCAAGTCGTAGGAACCTAGATTGTAGTAAGTCGGGTCCACATTGGCTGCTTAGTTTTAGTTTGAGGAGCGCTTGTGTAATCTCCTCTTCAGATACTGGGCTAAATTGAAAATTGTGGGCAGTGTTGGGAGGGGGTGGGACTATAGGGGTACTCCCAGGATGAGATTCAGGTTTGGGGTTTGTGCTGCGTTTCGCTAATAAGTTAGTGGCACACCCCACAAAGTAATCATTGAATGCATTTGCAATGTCAGTGGGGTTTGTCAGAGTAATATCCCCCTTAGTGATATTACTTGGTTGTTGATGGTTAGGAGCCTGGAATATATTTTTGATAACCTTCCAGAAGTTAGCTGGGTTTGATGTATTTTGGTGGAGATTGTCAGAGTAATATTGTGCTTTTGCATGCCTTGTTTGCCTTGTGCACATGTTCCGCATGCATCTGTAGTGATTGAGATCCTTGGTAGTGCCAGTTACTTTGTAGCTTTTCCACAAGGCATCCCTGAACTGGTAGAGTGCTATAAGGTCAGGTGTAACCCATGGAAGGTGGGCCCCCCGTACCCTTATTTTGCGTAGTGGAGCATGGGTATCGCAGAGTTTTAAGAACTCGGATTGGAAATAGTCGAGCGCAGAATCAGGGTCGGGAATTAAATCGATTCTGTGCCATGGGCAGTTGGTAAGGTCATCCAGAAACTGTTGTGGGTTAAAGTTTTTAAATGTTCTAGTGAGGAGAACTTTAGGGATTGAATGGGCGGTTTAATTTTCCTTACACAGTACACTATTGCATGGTCACTGAAAATATCAGGAAGGATGCCAGGGGATTGGATTCTGCTGGGGTTTGAGGAGAGAATCCAGTCTAGCAAGGAATGGTTATGTGACTTCAGGTTTATCCGTGTGGGTTGGGAAATGAGTTGTGATAGGTTAAGTGACTTGAGTTGTATCTGGATTTTGTGGTTTTTAGGGTCAAGCCAATTGAAGTTGAAATCCCCAAGAACTAGCAGCTCACTCTTCTCATTCAGAGAGGAAATGGAGCCAAGAAATTGGGTGATATCAGTCAAGGATTGTAGTGGGGCTTTAGGGGGGCGGTAGATGCCAGCAAGCAAGATGGGCTTAGAAAAGGGGAGGCAGATTTTGCCAACTAGAGTTTCAAAAGAGGGTGGACTTGGTGGGCAATGTAACAGTGTAAATTGTAAGGTGTCTGCAATATAAAATAACACCCCTCCTCCTCTCTTTGACCTATCTCTCCGAAAAATGGAGTATCCCTGAATGGCGATATTTGCATCAGGGGTTTTAGAGGATAGCCATGTTTCTGTAAGACTACAATAAGTCAAAGTGGCGAGCGCACAGCATGCTCAGTGCCAGCAGGGACACAACCTTATATATCACTGGTGTTTTTTTTTTGGTTTGCCTTCTTCTGGACCATTTGATGTTGCGGGCCATGTTGACTGGACCTTGCAGGAGGAGATGCCGCCGCTGGAGAAGGTAAGAAAAAATATATATAAATTGTGACGGTGAAGAGGTAGCAAGGCTCACTAATAAAGGTTAAGCCCGTTTCGTTACCTCTGATCTATGTTTTGGGGTTCAGGAATGTCAGCTCTTCGACCCAACTGTTGTAAAAGCATTACGTGTAATTATGTGGCGGTGAAGGGATTAACCAGGCCAATAATAAAGGTATTATACCTGGCTGGTTAACCCTAAACCTTGTCGGGACTGAAGGGGTTAATTGTGTGCCCACCAAAATGCCATGTTTCCCCTATAAAAGCGTTTCCCAAATGGTGGGTCGCGACCCGGCACCGGGCCATGGCACCAAAATTGCCGGGTCGCAGCGAGGCTGGCCGCGCGGTGTCTCCCCCCCCCCGCTCAAGTTAAAAAAAATGGCAGCGATTCCCCCCGCGGTCCTGCGCAGGGCAAGCAGGGCCGCTCCCTTCCTCCCCCCCGCTCCCAACGTGGGATGGAGGAGGAAGTACCAGCTCCTCTGCGGCCCGCTTCCCCCCCGCGACCCGCTTCCAGAGCTCACCTCCCGTGGCACCCCCTCCCGAGCCCACCTCCTGTGCCACCCCCTCCCGAGCTCACCTCCCGTGGCACCCCCTCCCGAGCTCACCTACCGTGACACCCCCTCCCGAGCCCACCTCCCGAGCTCACCTCCCGTGGCACCCCCTCCCGAGCTCACCTCCCGTGGCACCCCCTCCCGAGCTCACCTCCCGTGGCACCCCCTCCCGAGCCCACCTCCCGTGGCACCCCCTCCCGAGCCCCCAAGCCCACCTCCTGTCCCGGGCAGCAGGGGATATCGGGGGCAGCAGGGGATATCGGGGGCAGCAGGGGATATCGGGGGCAGCAGGGGATATCGGGGGCAGCAGGGGATATCGGGGGCAGCAGGGGATATCGGGGGCAGCAGGGGAAAGTGTCCGGCGGCAAGGTAAGTCACCCCACCCAGTCACTGTCACCCACCCAGTCACTGTCACTCACCCACCCAGTCACTTTCACTCACCGTCAGAGTCACTGCCTCCCACCCAGTCACTGCCTCCCACCCAAGTGTCCCAGTCCCCCCTCCCTGTCCCCCCTCCCACCCACCCAGTCCCCCCTCCCAGTCCTCCCACCCACCCAGTCCCCCCTCCCAGTCCCCCCTCCCACCCACCCAGTCCACCCACCCACCCAGTCCCCCCTCCCAGTCCCCCCACCCACCCAGTCCCACCTCCCAGTCCCCCCTCCCACCCAGTCCCCCCTCCCCCCCCACCCACCCAGTCCCCCCTCCACCCCCACCCACCCAGTCCCCCCTCCCACCCACCCAGTCCCCCCTCCCAGTCCCCCCACCCAGTCCCCCCTCCCACCTAGTACACCCACCCACCCAGTCCCCCCTCCCCCCCCCAGTCCCCCCCCCCCCAGTCCCCCCACCCACCCAGTCCCCCCTCCCCCCCCAGTCCCCCCCACCCACCCAGTCCCCCCCTCCCCCACCCAGTCCCCCCCTCCCCCACCCAGTCCCCCCTCCCCCACCCAGTCCCCCCTCCCCCTCCCCCACCCAGTCCCCCCTCCCCCTCCCCCACCCAGTCCCCCCTCCCCCTCCTAGTCCCCCCTCCCCCACCCAGTCCCCCCTCCCCCCCCTAGTCCCCCCACCCACCCAGTCCCCCCTCCCCCCCAAGTCCCCCCACCCAGTCCCCCCTCCCCCCCAGTCCCCCCACCCAGTCCCCCCTCCCCCCCAGTCCCCCCTCCCCCCCCTAGTCCCCCCTCCCCCACCCAGTCCCCCCTCCCCCCTAGTCCCCCCTCCCCCACCCAGTCCCCCCTCCCCCCCCTAGTCCCCCCACCCACCCAGTCCCCCCTCCCCCCCCAGTCCCCCCCCCCCCAGTCCCCCCACCCACCCAGTCCCCCCTCCCCCCCCAGTCCCCCCTCCCCCCTAGTCCCCCCTCCCCCACCCAGTCCCCCCTCCCCCCCCTAGTCCCCCCACCCACCCAGTCCCCCCTCCCCCCCAAGTCCCCCCAACCAGTCCCCCCTCCCCCCCCAGTCCCCCCACCCAGTCCCCCCTCCCCCCCAGTCCCCCCTCCCCCCCCTAGTCCCCCCTCCCCCACCCAGTCCCCCCTCCCCCCTAGTCCCCCCTCCCCCACCCAGTCCCCCCTCCCCCCCCTAGTCCCCCCACCCACCCAGTCCCCCCTCCCCCCCCAGTCCCCCCCCCCACCCAGTCCCCCCTCCCCCCCCAGTCCCCCCCCCCCACCCAGTCCCCCCTCCCCCCCCAGTCCCCCCACCCACCCAGTCCCCCCCTCCCCCACCCAGTCCCCCCCTCCCCCACCCAGTCCCCCCTCCCCCACCCAGTCCCCCCCTCCCCCTCCCCCACCCAGTCCCCCCTCCCCCTCCTAGTCCCCCCTCCCCCACCCAGTCCCCCCTCCCCCCCCTAGTCCCCCCACCCACCCAGTCCCCCCTCCCCCCCAAGTCCCCCCACCCAGTCCCCCCTCCCCCCCCAGTCCCCCCACCCAGTCCCCCCTCCCCCCCAGTCCCCCCTCCCCCCCCTAGTCCCCCCTCCCCCACCCAGTCCCCCCTCCCCCCTAGTCCCCCCTCCCCCACCCAGTCCCCCCCTCCCCCCCCTAGTCCCCCCACCCACCCAGTCCCCCCTCCCCCCCCAGTCCCCCCTCCCCCCCTAGTCCCCCCTCCCCACCCAGTCCCCCCTCCCCCCCCAAGTCCCCCCACCCAGTCCCCCCTCCCCCCCCAGTCCCCCCACCCAGTCCCCCCTCCCCCCCAGTCCCCCCTCCCCCCCCTAGTCCCCCCTCCCCCACCCAGTCCCCCCTCCCCCCTAGTCCCCCCTCCCCCACCCAGTCCCCCCTCCCCCCCTAGTCCCCCCACCCACCCAGTCCCCCCTCCCCCCCTAGTCCCCCCTCCCCCCCCCAGTCCCCCCACCCACCCAGTCCCCCCTCCCCCCCCAGTCCCCCCCCCCAGTACACCCTCCCCCCCACCCAGTCCCCTCCCCCACCCAGTCCCCCCTCCCCCCAGTCCCCCCTCCCCCCACCCAGTCCCCCCTCCCCCCCAGTCCCCCCTTCCCCCCACCCAGTCCCCCCTCCCCCCCAGTCCCCCCTCCCCCCCCTTCCCCCCAGTCCCCCCACCCACCCAGTCCCCCCTCCCCCCCCTTCCCCCCACCCAGTCCCCCCTCCCCCCCCCTCCCCCCCACCCAGTCCCCTCCCCCCCCAGTCCCCCCTCGTCCCCCCTCCCCCCCACCCAGTCCCCTCCCCCCCCAGTCCCCCCACCCACCCAGTCCCCCCTCCCCCCCCAGTCCCCCCACCCACCCAGTCCCCCCTCCCCCCCCCAGTCCCCCCTCCCCCCACCCAGTCCACTCCCCACCCAGTCCCCCCTCCCCCCACCCAGTCCACTCCCCACCCAGTCCCCCCTCCCCCCCCAGTCCCCCACCCAGTCCCCCCTCCCCCCCAGTCCCCCCTCCCCCCCCTAGTCCCCCCTCCCCCACCCAGTCCCCCCTCCCCCTAGTCCCCCCCTCCCCCACCCAGTCCCCCCTCCCCCCCCTAGTCCCCCCACCCACCCAGTCCCCCCTCCCCCCCCAGTCCCCCCTCCCCCCCTAGTCCCCCCTCCCCCCCCAGTCCCCCCTCCCCCCCCAGTCCCCCCCCCAGTCCACCCTCCCCCCACCCAGTCCCCTCCCCCACCCAGTCCCCCCTCCCCCCAGTCCCCCCTCCCCCCACCCAGTCCCCCCTCCCCCCCAGTCCCCCCTCCCCCCCCAGTCCCCCCTTCCCCCCACCCAGTCCCCCCTCCCCCCCAGTCCCCCCACCCACCCAGTCCCCCCTCCCCCCCTTCCCCCCACCCAGTCCCCCCTCCCCCCCAGTCCCCCCTCCCTCCCCTCCCCCCCACCCAGTCCCCTCCCCCCCCAGTCCCCCCTCGTCCCCCCTCCCCCCCACCCAGTCCCCTCCCCCCCCAGTCCCCCCCCCCCCCCCAGTCCCCCCCTCCCCCCCCCAGTCCCCCCACCCACCCAGTCCCCCCTCCCCCCCCCAGTCCCCCCTCCCCCCACCCAGTCCACTCCCCACCCAGTCCCCCCTCCCCCCACCCAGTCCACTCCCCACCCAGTCCCCCCTCCCCTCCCCAGTCCCCCCACCCACCCACCCAGTCCCCCATCCCCCCCCAGTCCCCCCTCCCCCCCCAGTCCCCCCCTCCCCCCCCACCCACCCAGTCCCCCCTCCCCACCCAGTCCCCCCTCCCCTCCCAGTCCCCCCACCCACCCAGTCCCCCCTCCCCCCAACCCAGTCCCCCCTCCCCTCCCAGTCCCCCCACCCACCCAGTCCCCCCTCCCCCCAACCCAGTCCCCCCTCCCCCCTCAGTCCCCCCACCCACCCAGTCCCCCCTCCCCCCCCAGTCCCCCCACCCACCCCAGTCCCCCCACCCACCCAGTCCCCCCTCCCCCCCCAGTCCCCCCTCCCCCCCCAGTCCCCCCACCCACCCAGTCCCCCCTCCCCCCCCCACCCAGTCCCCCCTCCCCCCCACCCAGTCCCCTCCCCCCCAGTCCCCCCCTCCCCCCCCACCCAGTCCCCCCTCCCCCCCCAGTCCCCCCTCCCCCCCACCCAGTCCCCTCCCCCCCCACCCAGTCCCCTCCCCCCCAGTCCCCCCCAGTCCCCTCCCCCCCAGTCCCCCCCTCCCCCCCAGTCCCCCCACCCCCCAGTCCCCCCTCCACCCCCAGTCCCCCCACCCCCCAGTCCCCCCTCCACCCCCAGTCCCCCCCTCCCCCCCACCCAGTCCCCTCCCCCCCAGTCCCCCCTCCCCCCCAGTCCCCCCTCCCCCACCAGTCCCCTCCCCCCCAGTCCCCCCACCCACCCAGTCCCCCCTCCCCCCCAGTCCCCCCTCCCCCCCACCCAGTCCCCCCTCCCCCCTTAGTCCCCCCACCCACCCAATCCCCCCTCCCCCCTCAGTCCCCCCACCCACCCAGTCCCCCCTCCCCACCCAGTCCCCCCTCCCCCCTCAGTCCCCCCACCCACCCAGTCCCCCCTCCCCCCCAGTCCCCTCCCCCCACCCAGTCCCCTCCCCCCCAGTCCCCCCTCCCCCCCCAGTCCCCTCCCCCTCAGTCCCCCCACCCACCCAGTCCCCTCCCCCCCCAGTCCCCCCTCCCCACCCAGTCCCCCCACCCACCCAGTCCCCCCCTCCCCCCCCAGTCCCCCCACCCACCCAGTCCCCCCCTCCCCCACCCAGTCCCCCCCTCCCCCACCCAGTCCCCCCTCCCCCACCCAGTCCCCCCTCCCCCACCCAGTCCCCCCTCCCCCTCCTAGTCCCCCCTCCCCCACCCAGTCCCCCCTCCCCCCCTAGTCCCCCCACCCACCCAGTCCCCCCCTCCCCCCCAAGTCCCCCCACCCAGTACCCCCTCCCCCCCAGTCCCCCCACCCAGTCCCCCCTCCCCCCCCTAGTCCCCCCTCCCCCTAGTCCCCCCTCCCCCACCCAGTCCCCCCTCCCCCCCCTAGTCCCCCCACCCACCCAGTCCCCCCTCCCCCCCCTAGTCCCCCCACCCACCCAGTCCCCCCTCCCCCCCCAGTCCCTCCTCCCCCCCTAGTCCCCCCTCCCCCCCCCAGTCCCCCCACCCACCCAGTCCCCCCTCCCCCCCAGTCCCCCCCCCCAGTCCACCCTCCCCCCCACCCAGTCCCCTCCCCCCACCCAGTCCCCTCCCCCACCCAGTCCCCCCTCCCCCCCACCCAGTCCCCCCTCCCCCCCAGTCCCCCCTCCCCCCCCAGCTTCCCCCCCACCCACCCAGTCCCCCCTCCCCCCCCAGTCCCCCCACCCACCCAGTCCCCCCTCCCCCCCACCCAGTCCCCCCTCCCCCCCCCAGTCCCCCCTTCCCCCCACCCAGTCCCCCCTCCCCCCCAGTCCCCCCTCCCCCCCTTCCCCCCACCCAGTCCCCCCTCCCCCCCTAGTCCCCCCACCCACCCAGTCCCCCCTCCCCCCCAAGTCCCCCCACCCAGTACCCCCTCCCCCCCAGTCCCCCCACCCAGTCCCCCCTCCCCCCCCTAGTCCCCCTCCCCCTAGTCCCCCCTCCCCACCCAGTCCCCCCTCCCCCCCCTAGTCCCCCCACCCACCCAGTCCCCCCCTCCCCCCCCTAGTCCCCCCACCCACCCCAGTCCCTCCTCCCCCCCTAGTCCCCCCTCCCCCCCCCAGTCCCCCCACCCACCCAGTCCCCCCTCCCCCCCAGTCCCCCCCCCAGTCCACCCTCCCCCCCACCCAGTCCCCTCCCCCCACCCAGTCCCCTCCCCCACCCAGTCCCCCCTCCCCCCCAGTCCCCCCACCCACCCAGTCCCCCTCCCCCCCCACCCAGTCCCCCCCTCCCCCCCCAGTCCCCCCTTCCCCCCACCCAGTCCCCCCTCCCCCCCAGTCCCCCCTCCCCCCCTTCCCCCCACCCAGTCCCCCCTCCCCCCCAGTCCCCCCCACCCCCCCAGTCCCCCCTCCCCCCCAGTCCCCCCTCCCCCCCCAGTCCCCCCACCCCCCCAGTCCCCCCTCCCCCCCAGTCCCCCCTCCCCCCCCAGTCCCCCCACCCACCCAGTCCCCCTCCCCCCCAGTCCCCCCCTCCCCCCCCAGTCCCCCCCACCCAGTCCCCTCCCCCCCCAGTCCCCCCTCGTCCCCCCTCCCCCCCACCCAGTCCCCTCCCCCCCCAGTCCCCCCTCCCCCCCCAGTCCCCCCTCCCCCCACCCAGTCCACTCCCCACCCAGTCCCCCCTCCCCTCCCCAGTCCCCCCACCCACCCACCCAGTCCCCCATCCCCCCCCAGTCCCCCCTCCCCTCCCAGTCCCCCCTCCCCCCCACCCACCAGTCCCCCCCCCACCCAGTCCCCCCCCCTCCCATCCCCCCACCCACCCAGTCCCCCTCCCCTCCCAGTCCCCCCACCCACCCAGTCCCCCTCCCCCCCACCCAGTCCCCCCTCCCCCCCACCCAGTCCCCCCTCCCCCCTCAGTCCCCCACCCACCCAGTCCCCCCTCCCCCCTCAGTCCCCCCACCCACCCAGTCCCCCCTCCCCCCCTCAGTCCCCCCACCCACCCAGTCCCCCCTCCCCCCCCTCAGTCCCCCACCCACCCAGTCCCCCCTCCCCCCCCAGTCCCCCACCCCCCCAGTCCGCCTTCCCCCCACCCCCCAGTCCCCCCTCCCCCACCCCCCCAGTCCGCCCCCCCACCCACCCAGTCCCCCCTCCCCCCACCCACCCAGTCCCCCCTCCCACCCAGTCCCCCCTCCCCCCACCCACCCAGTCCCCCCTCCCCCCCCAGTCCGCCCCCCCACCCCCCCAGTCCCCCCTCCCCCCACCCACCCAGTCCCCCCTCCCCCCCAGTCCCCCCTCCCCACACCCACCCAGTCCCCCTCCCCCCCCAGTCCCCCCTCCCCCCACCCACCCAGTCCCCCCTCCCCCCCCAGTCCCCCCTCCCCCCACCCACCCAGTCCCCCCTCCCCCACCCACCCAGTCCCCCCTCCCCCCCAGTCCCCCTCCCCCCCCCCAGTCCCCCCTCCACCCCCCAGTCCCCCCACCCACCAGTCCCCCCTCCCCCCAGTCCCCACCCAGTCCCCCCCCCCCCCCCCTCCCCCCCCCCCCAGTCCCCCCTCCCCCCCTCCCCCCCCCCCCACCCACCCACCCCCCCCCCCCCAGTCCCCCCCCCCCCACCCCCCAGTCCCCCTCCCCCCAGTCCCCCCCTCCCCCCCACCCACCCAGTCCCCCCTCCCCCCCAGTCCCCCCTCCCCCCACCCACCCAGTCCCCCCTCCCCCCAGTCCCCCCTCCCCCCACCCACCCAGTCCCCCTCCCCCCCAGTCCCCCCTCCCCCACCACCCAGTCCCCCCCAGTCCCCCCTCCCCCCCACCCCCAGGCCCCCCTCCCCCCCAGTCCCCCCTCCCCCCACCCACCCAGTCCCCCCTCCCGCCCCAGTCCCCCCTCCCCCCACCCACCCAGGCCCCCCTCCCCCCCCAGTCCCCCCTCCCCCCACCCACCCAGTCCCCCCTCCCGCCCCAGTCCCCCCTCCCCCCACCCACCCAGTCCCCCCTCCCCCCACCCACCCAGTCCCCCCTCCCACCCAGTCCCCCCTCCCCCCACCCCCCCAGTCCCCCCTCCCCCCACCCCCCCAGTCCAACCCCCACCCACCCAGTCCCCCTCCCCCCACCCCCCCAGTCCCCCCCCACCCACCCAGTCCCCCCTCCCCCCTCCCCCCACCCCCCCAGTCCCCCCTCCCCCCACCCCCCCAGTCCAACCCCCACCCACCCAGTCCCCCCTCCCCCCACCCCCCCAGTCCCCCCCCACCCACCCAGTCCCCCCTCCCCCCTCCCCCCCAGTCCCCCCTCCCCCCCAGTCCCCCCTCCCCCCACCCACCCAGTCCCCCCTCCCCCCCAGTCCCCCCTCCCCCCACCCACCCAGTCCCCCCTCCCCCCACCCACCCAGTCCCCCCTCCCCCCCAGTCCCCCCTCCCCCCACCCCCCCAGTCCCCCTCCCCCCACCCCCCCAGTCCCCCCTCCCCCCCAGTCCCCCCTCCCCCCACCCCCCCAGTCCCCCCTCCCCCCCCAGTCCCCCCTCCCCCCACCCACCCAGTCCCCCCTCCCCCCCCAGTCCCCCCTCCCCCCACCCACCCAGTCCCCCCTCCCCCCCAGTCCCCCCTCCCCCCACCCACCCAGTCCCCCCTCCCCCCACCAGTCCCCCCTCCCCCACCCCCCCAGTCCCCCCTCCCCCCACCCCCCCAGTCCCCCCTCCCCCCCCAGTCCCCCCTCCCCCCACCCACCCAGTCCCCCCTCCCCCCCAGTCCACCCACCCAGTCCCCCTCCCCCCCCAGTCCCCCCTCCCCCCACCCACCCAGTCCCCCCCTCCCCCCCCAGTCCCCCCTCCCCCCCACCCACCCAGTCCCCCCTCCCCCACCAGTCCCCCCTCCCCCCACCCACCCAGTCCCCCCTCCCCCCACCAGTCCCCCCTCCCCCCACCCACCCAGTCCCCCCTCCCCCCACCCCCCCACCCACCCAGTCCCCCCTCCCCCCACCCAGTCCCCCCTCCCCCCCCTCCCCCCACCCCCCCAGTCCCCCCCCCCACCCACCCAGTCCCCCCTCCCCCCACCCACCCAGTCCCCCCTCCCCCCACCCCCCCAGTCCCCCCCACCCACCCAGTCCCCCCTCCCCCCACCCACCCAGTCCCCCCTCCCCCCACCCCCCCAGTCCCCCCCCCCCACCCACCCAGTCCCCCCTCCCCCCACCCACCCAGTCCCCCCTCCCCCCCACCCACCCAGTCCCCCCTCCCCCCCCACCCCCCACCCACCCAGTCCCCCCTCCCCCCCCACCCACCCAGTCCCCCCTCCCCCCCCCACCCAGTCCCCCCTCCCCCCCCACCCACCCAGTCCCCCCTCCCCCCCCAGTCCCCCCTCCCCCCCCACCCACCCAGTCCCCCCTCCCCCCCCACCCACCCAGTCCCCCCTCCCCCCCACCCAGTCCCCCCTCCCCCCAACCACCCAGTCCCCCCTCCCCCCCCCCACCCAGTCCCCCCTCCCCCCCCAGTCCCCCCTCCCCCCCACCCACCCAGTCCCCCCTCAACCCAGTCCCCCCTCCCCCCCACCCACCCAGTCCCCCCTCCCCCCCAGTCCCCCCTCCCCCCACCCACCCAATCCCCCCTCCCCCACCCACCCAGTCCCCCCTCCCACCCCCCAGTCCCCCCTCCCCCCACCCACCCAGTCCCCCCTCCCCCACCCAGTCCCCCCTCCCCCACCCAGTCCCCCCTCCCCCACCCAGTCCCCCCTCCCCCCACCCACCCAGTCCCCCCTCCCACCCCCCCAGTCCCCCCTCCCCCCACCCACCCAGTCCCCCCTCCCCCACCCAGTCCCCCCTCCCCCACCCAGTCCCCCTCCCACCCCCCCCAGTCCCCCCTCCCCCCACCCACCCAGTCCCCCCTCCCCCACCCAGTCCCCCCTCCCCCACCCAGTCCCCCCTCCCCCCACCCACCCAGTCCCCCCTCCCCCACACACCCCCCCAGTCCCCCCTCCCCCACCCAGTCCCCCCTCCCCCCACCCACCCAGTCCCCCCTCCCCCACCCAGTCCCCCCTCCCCCCACCAGTCCCCCCTCCCCCCACCAGTCCCCCCTCCCCCCACCCACCCAGTCCCCCCAATCCCCCTCCCCCACCCACCCAGTCCCCCCTCCCCCACCCAGTCCCCCCTCCCCCACCCAACCAGTCCCCCCTCCCCCACCCAGTCCCCCCTCCCCCACCCACCCCCCCAGTCCCCCCTCCCCCCACCAGTCCCCCCTCCCCCCCACCAGTCCCCCCCTCCCCCCACCCACCCAGTCCCCCCTCCCCCACACACCCCCCCAGTCCCCCCTCCCCCACCCAGTCCCCCCTCCCCCCACCCACCCAGTCCCCCCTCCCCCACCCAGTCCCCCCTCCCCCCACCAGTCCCCCCTCCCCCCACCAGTCCCCCCTCCCCCCACCCACCCAGTCCCCCAATCCCCCCTCCCCCACCCACCCAGTCCCCCCTCCCCCACCCAGTCCCCCCTCCCCCACCCAACCAGTCCCCCCTCCCCCACCCAGTCCCCCCTCCCCCACCCACCCCCCCAGTCCCCCCTCCCCCCACCAGTCCCCCCTCCCCCCACCAGTCCCCCCCTCCCCCCACCCACCCAGTCCCCCCAATCCCCCCTCCCCCACCCACCCAGTCCCCCCTCCCCCACCCAGTCCCCCCTCCCCCACCCACCCAGTCCCCCCACCCACCCAGTCCCCCCTCCCCCACACACCCAGTCCCCCCACCCACCCAGTCCCCCCTCCCCCACCCACCCAGTCCCCCCTCCCCCACCCACCCAGTCCCCCCTCCCCCACCCACCCAGTCCCCCCTCCCCCACCCAGTCCCCCCACCCACCCAGTCCCCCCTCCCCCACACACCCAGTCCCCCCACCCACCCAGTCCCCCCTCCCCCACCCACCCAGTCCCCCCACCCACCCAGTCCCCCCTCCCCCACACACCCAGTCCCCCCACCCACCCAGTCCCCCCTCCCCCACCCACCCAGTCCCCCCACCCACCCAGTCCCCCCTCCCCCCCACCCACCCAGTCCCCCCCTCCCCCACCCACCCAGTCCCCCCTCCCCCACCCAGTCCCCCCTCCCCCACCCACCCAGTCCCCCCTCCCCCACCCAGTCCCCCCTCCCCCACCCACCCAGTCCCCCCTCCCCCACCCAGTCCCCCCTCCCCCACCCACCCAGTCCCCCCTCCCCCACCCAGTCCCCCCTCCCCCACCCACCCAGTCCCCCCTCCCCCACCCAGTCCCCCCACCCACCCAGTCCCCCCTCCCCCACCCAGTCCCCCCTCCCCCACCCAGTCCCCCCACCCACCCAGTCCCCCCTCCCCCACCCAGTCCCCCCACCCACCCAGTCCCCCCTCCCCCACCCAGTCCCCCCTCCCCCACCCACCCAGTCCCCCCTCCCCCACCCAGTCCCCCCTCCCCCACCCAGTCCCCCCTCCCCCCACCCACCCAGTCCCCCCTCCCCCACCCAGTCCCCCCTCCCCCACCCAGTCCCCCCTCCCCCCACCCACCCAGTCCCCCCTCCCCCACCCAGTCCCCCCTCCCCCCACCCACCCAGTCCCCCCTCCCCCACCCAGTCCCCCCTCCCCCCACCCCACCCAGTCCCCCCTCCCCCACCCAGTCCCCCCTCCCCCCACCCACCCAGTCCCCCCTCCCCCCACCCACCCAGTCCCCCCTCCCCCCACCCAGTCCCCCCTCCCCCACCCAGTCCCCCCTCCCCCCACCCAGTCCCCCCTCCCCCCCACCCACCCAGTCCCCCCTCCCCCCACCCAGTCCCCCCTCCACCCACCCAGTCCCCCCTCCCCCCACCCACCCAGTCCCCCCTCCCCCCACCCACCCAGTCCCCCCTCCCCCCACCCACCCAGTCCCCCCCTCCCCCCACCCACCCAGTCCCCCCTCCCCCCACCCAGTCCCCCCTCCACCCACCCAGTCCCCCCTCCCCCCACCCACCCAGTCCCCCCTCCCCCACCCAGTCCCCCCTCCCCCCACCCCCCACCCACCCAGTCCCCCCTCCCCCCACCCACCCAGTCCCCCCTCCCCCCCACCCACCCAGTCCCCCCTCCCCCCACCCAGTCCCCCCTCCCCCCACCCACCCAGTCCCCCCTCCCCCCACCCAGTCCCCCCTCCCCCCACCCACCCAGTCCCCCCTCCCCCACCCAGTCCCCCCTCCCCCCACCCACCCAGTCCCCCCCTCCCCCCACCCACCCAGTCCCCCCACCCACCCAGTCCCCCCTCCCCCCACCCACCCAGTCCCCCCTCCCCCACCCAGTCCCCCCTCCCCCCACCCACCCAGTCCCCCCTCCCCCACCCAGTCCCCCCTCCCCCCACCCACCCAGTCCCCCCTCCCCCACCCAGTCCCCCCACCCACCCAGTCCCCCCTCCCCCACCCACCCAGTCCCCCCTCCCCCACCCAGTCCCCCCACCCACCCAGTCCCCCCTCCCCCACCCACCCAGTCCCCCCTCCCCCACCCACCCAGTCCCCCCACCCACCCAGTCCCCCCTCCCCACCCACCCAGTCCCCCCTCCCCCACCCACCCAGTCCCCCCACCCACCCAGTCCCCCCCTCCCCCACCCACCCAGTCCCCCCTCCCCCACCCACCCAGTCCCCCCACCCACCCAGTCCCCCCTCCCCCACCCACCCAGTCCCCCCTCCCCCACCCACCCAGTCCCCCCACCCACCCAGTCCCCCCTCCCCCACCCACCCAGTCCCCCCTCCCCCACCCACCCAGTCCCCCCCACCCACCCAGTCCCCCCTCCCCCACCCACCCAGTCCCCCCACCCACCCAGTCCCCCCTCCCCCACCCACCCAGTCCCCCCACCCACCCAGTCCCCCCTCCCCCACCCAGTCCCCCCTCCCCCACCCACCCAGTCCCCCCTCCCCCACCCAGTCCCCCCTCCCCCACCCAGTCCCCCCTCCCCCACCCAGTCCCCCCTCCCCCACCCACCCAGTCCCCCCTCCCCCACCCACCCAGTCCCCCCTCCCCCACCCAGTCCCCCCTCCCCCACCCAGTCCCCCCTCCCCCACCCACCCAGTCCCCCCTCCCCCCACCCACCCAGTCCCCCCTCCCCCCACCCAGTCCCCCCTCCCCCCACCCACCCAGTCCCCCCTCCCCCCACCCACCCAGTCCCCCCTCCCCCCACCCACCCAGTCCCCCCACCCACCCAGTCCCCCCTCCCCCACCCACCCAGTCCCCCCACCCACCCAGTCCCCCTCCCCCACCCAGTCCCCCCTCCCCCACCCACCCAGTCCCCCCTCCCCCACCCACCCAGTCCCCCCTCCCCCACCCAGTCCCCCCTCCCCCACCCAGTCCCCCCTCCCCCACCCAGTCCCCCCTCCCCCACCCACCCAGTCCCCCCACCCACCCAGTCCCCCCTCCCCCACCCACCCAGTCCCCCCACCCACCCAGTCCCCCCTCCCCCACCCAGTCCCCCCTCCCCCACCCACCCAGTCCCCCCTCCCCCACCCAGTCCCCCCTCCCCCACCCAGTCCCCCCTCCCCCACCCACCCAGTCCCCCCACCCACCCAGTCCCCCCTCCCCCACCCACCCAGTCCCCCCTCCCCCACCCAGTCCCCCTCCCCCACCCAGTCCCCCCTCCCCCACCCACCCAGTCCCCCCTCCCCCCACCCACCCAGTCCCCCCTCCCCCCACCCACCCAGTCCCCCCTCCCCCCACCCACCCAGTCCCCCCTCCCCCCACCCACCCAGTCCCCCCTCCCCCCACCCACCCAGTCCCCCCTCCCCCCACCCACCCAGTCCCCCCTCCCCCCACCCACCCAGTCCCCCCTCCCCCCACCCACCCAGTCCCCCCTCCCCCACCCAGTCCCCCCTCCCCCACCCACCCAGTCCCCCCTCCCCCACCCAGTCCCCCCCACCCACCCAGTCCCCCCCCCACCCAGTCCCCCCTCCCACCCACCCAGTCCCCCCTCCCCCACCCAGTCCCCCCACCCCACCCAGTCCCCCCTCCCCCCACCCACCCAGTCCCCCCTCCCCCACCCAGTCCCCCCACCCACCCAGTCCCCCCTCCCCCCACCCACCCAGTCCCCCCTCCCCCACCCAGTCCCCCCACCCACCCAGTCCCCCCTCCCCCACCCAGTACCCCCACCCACCCAGTCCCCCCTCCCCACCCAGTCCCCCCACCCACCCAGTCCCCCCTCCCCCACCCACCCAGTCCCCCCTCCCCCACCCAGTCCCCCCACCCACCCAGTCCCCCCCTCCCCCACCCACCCAGTCCCCCCTCCCCCACCCAGTCCCCCCTCCCCCACCCACCCAGTCCCCCCTCCCCCACCCACCCAGTCCCCCCACCCACCCAGTCCCCCCTCCCCCACCCACCCAGTCCCCCCTCCCCCACCCAGTCCCCCCTCCCCCCACCCACCCAGTCCCCCCCTCCCCCACCCAGTCCCCCCTCCCCCACCCACCCAGTCCCCCCTCCCCCACCCACCCAGTCCCCCCTCCCCCACCCACCCAGTCCCCCCTCCCCCACCCAGTCCCCCCTCCCCCACCCACCCAGTCCCCCCACCCACCCAGTCCCCCCTCCCCCACCCACCCACCCAGTCCCCCCCTCCCCCACCCACCCAGTCCCCCCTCCCCCACCCACCCAGTCCCCCCCTCCCCCACCCAGT